>NW_020949971.1:1213607-1240987 GCF_900497805.2 Vombatus ursinus
TATCTATCTATCTATCTATCTATCTATCTATCTATCTATCTATCTATATACATACATATAATTTTTTCCCTCCAACTACCCTAAAACTGACAAAGGTCTCATGAGTTACAAATATCATCTTTCCATGCAGGTATGTAAACAGTTCAACCTTAGTAAGTCTCTTATGATTTCTCTTTCCTGTTTACCTCTTCATTTTCCACTTGAGTCATATTGGAAAGTCAAATTTTTTATTCAGCTCTGGTCTTTTCATCAAGAATGCTTCAAAGTCCTCTATTTCACTGAATGACCATTTTTTCCCCTGCAGGATTATACTCAGTTTTGCTGGGTAGGTGATTCTTGGTTGTAATCCTATCTCCTTTGCCCTCCGGAATATTATATTCCATGCCCTGCAGTCCCTTAATGTAGAAGCAGCTAAATCTTGTGTTATCCTGATTGTGTTTCCACAATACTTGAATTGTTTCTTTCTGGCTGCTTGTAATATTTTCTCCTTGACCTGGGAACTCTGGAATTTGGCTACAATATGCCTAGGAGTTTGGGGATCTCTTTCAGGAGGAGATCGGTGGATTCTTTCAATTTCTATTTTGCCCTCTGGTTCTAAAATATCAGGACAGTTTTCCTGGATAATTTTTTGAAAGATGATGTCTAGGCTCTTTTTTTGATCAGGGCTTTCAGATAGTCCAATAATTTTTAAGTTCTCTCTCCTGGATCTATTTTCCAGGTCAGTTGTTTTTCCAATGAGATATTTTACATTGTTTTCTAATTTTTCATTCTTTTGGATTTGTTTTACAGTGTCTTGATTTCTCATAAAGTCACTAGCTTCCAATTGCTCTATTCTAATTTTTAAGGAAGTATTTTCTTCAGTAATCTTTTGGACTTCCTTTTTCATTTGGCCAATTTTGCTCTTTAGGGCATTCTTCTCTTCATTGGCTTTTTGGACCTCTTTTGCCATTGGGGTTAGGCTATTTTTTAAGGTGTTATTTTCTTCAGTATTTTTTGGGGTGTCCTTTAGCAAGCTGTTGACTTGTTTTTCATGATTTTCTCACATCACTCTCATTTCTCTTCCCAGTTTTCCCTCTACTTCTCTCACTTGCTTCTCAAAATCCCTTTTGAGCTCTTCCAAGGCCTGGGACTGATTCATATTTTTCTGGGAAGTTTTGGATGTAGGAGTTTTGACTTTGTTTTCTTCTTCTGGTTGTATGTTTTGATCTTCTTTGTCACCAAAGTAAGATAATATAGTCTGACTCTTTTTGCTCTGCCTGCTTACGATCCCAACCAATTACTTGAGTTTTAAACTCTTTGTTAAGGTAAGAGTATGTTTCCAATGTGGAGAATATAGTGTCCCAAGCTTTAGGGGTTTGTACAGCTGTTTTCAGAGATACTTCTAGGGACCTGAAAAGTGTCAGTTCTTCCAAGGTGCTATGATAAGGGGCGAGGTGTTTCCTCTCCACAACCACCACAAGCTCCACCACGCCAGTGCCAGCGCTCCTCCTCACTTTAGGACCACCCCTCAGAACTGTGACCCAAATCCAAGCACTGGTAAAGCAAGAGATTCCTGCCTTAGCCCTAGCAAATAGATTCTTGCAATCCCCCTCTGATCAGCCACTCGATTCCCCCTCAGTCTGTGGGCTGGAAGCTCAGAAGGCAGCCGCTTCCCTTGGGTGGCTGAGATCTAGCTTCTTCTCTCACCGCAGTAACAGACTTTTCCCACTGACCTTCTAAGTTGTCTTTGGCATTCGTGGGTTGAGAAGTCTGGAAACCACCACAGCTGCCCACAATTCAGTCCTCTGAGGCCTGCTCCAGGTTCGCTGTGGCCTGTGCGCCCACGCCGAACTGTGCTCCTCTCCCGGCCCGGCACAATATACCTTTCCGATCAGCCATCCATGTTGTCTTGGGCTGTAAATTTGTTTTACTCTGTTTTTTTGTGGGTTCTGCTGCTTTAGAATTTGTTTAGAGCCATTTTCGGTAGGTATTTGGAGGGGTTTGGGGGAGAGCTCAAGACAGTCACTGCTTTCTCTCCGCCATCTTGGCTCAGCCCCTTGTTCCTTCATTTTTGAAGAAGACCAGTGACAGCCCTGGTGATGTCTTGACTTGTGTGTGAATTAGATTCATGTGAGGCAGAGCTACTGATTCGTCAGCCACACTCTCTCTTCCAGGGTATTTGGAGTCCCTAAATTATGGTCCATGAACTTAATGAAATAGTCTTGTGTTTGAAGAAATGACAAATATTATGAATTTAGGGATACTTGGGAAGATGGATATAAATTGATGCAGAGTGAAAAGAGCACTATCCAGAGAACAATTTGCATGATGATGTACATTTACACGATAATATAAAGGAAAATAACTTTGCAAGATGTTAGGACTTTGATGAGGTCATCAACGGTCACTTCAGAAGACTGATGCTGAAGCTTCATCACTACCTGTTGTCACAGAAAAGTAACAGGCTGGAGGTGCAGAATGAGATAGCCCTGCTCCCACTTGGCCTCTGAGGTGATTGGTTTGGCTTGGCTTGATTGATCAGATTCAAGGAAGGGGGTTAGTTAGTGGGTAGTCAGAGTATGCAAAATAAAAAAAAGAGAAAATGACATCAAATACACAGAGAAGAAAACAAAAGACTATTCAAAAGAGTACACAAATGTGATAATATGTAATATATACTTCTCTCCAAAACCAAACTATATGTAAGTTTCATATATAATCCTTTAAAAAATTCTTTGTCTATTGAAATATTTGCACTTGTGAATGATTAAGTCCATTATATGTAATATTCATGTGAATATGCACATATACTTGTGTATATATACATATATGTGTGTATAAATGTATATATGTATGGTGTGTGTGTGTATAAAATAATCTTGACTTGAAAATAATTGACAATGTCCTCAACTACTCTCCCTCAATGTCAGTACCCACATAATAACTGAACACCTGATTAATAAAGGTGCAAGGACAGTTTCTGGGAACTCATGAAGGGATTGTGATGGAGCCAGAGACTTGCCTGGTCCGCCATTTTGTGGAGAGCAGTTTCTGAAGGGCATTTGTTGCCCGTGTTCCTGACTCAATTACCACTGCTGGGAGTCCCTTTAGTACAATTAAATTTTCTGTTTACATTTTTCATTTGTCAGAATCATTCCCCATCTTGGCATCCATTACCACTGACGTGCAGGTAATATTCCAATATATTGCTCCTCTGCTCTTGAGATGTTATAAATCCTAACCCCACAGAGAGCAACGTCTGTGCAGTTCTACATTGGGTAGTCAACATCTCAACTTCTAAATATTTGACATTCTGGGTCCAAATTAAGCATTCCAAAGAAGTTCCATGTTTGTAACTGGGTAATAGACTGAAACAATTAATTAGTAACTGATTTTATTTAACTATTCTTTGACATACAAGTCTATGCTTTAACCATTGATGCTGAAGAGGCCAAATTTGGTCAGTTCTATGAAGACCTACAAAAATTCCTAGAAATAACACACACACACACACACACAAACACACACACATCACATTCATCACAAGGAATTGGAATGCTAAAGTGGGAAATCAAAAGATAATTGGAATAACAGGCAAGTTTGACCTTTTCGGCCTTGGAGTACAAAATGAAGCAGGGCAGAGAATAATGGTTTTGTGAAGATATCTCACTGGTCGTAGCAAACACTCTTAGCAAAACACATAGCAACAACCCAAAAGGTCACTCTACACATGAACATCACCAGATGGTCAATATAGATTCATTATATAGTTATTATATAACTATATGACATATTATATATTTATTACATAGGTATTATATAATTATATAATATATTATATATTCATTATATAGTTTGCAACCAAAGGTGGAGACAGTTTATACAGTTAGTTAAAATGACCTGGAACTGACTGTGGTTCAGATCATGAGCTTCTTATTGCTAAATTCTGACTTGAAAAGTAGAGAAACCCATGAGACCATATAGGTATGACCTAAATCACATCCCTTATGAATATGAATGGAGACAACGAGTAGATTGAAGGGATTAGATCTGGAAGATGGAATGACTGAAGAACTATGGACAGAGGTTCACAATATTGTACAGGAGGTGGCCACAAAACATATTCCAAAGAAAAAGAAAAGCAAGAAAGCAAAATGGTGGTCAGATGAGGCTTTATAAAGAGCAATGGTACCACTATCATTTAGTGTATCCTCAGTGTCTTCCTTTTTACTTTTCCAGTGTATTACAATTTATAAAAGTATTTTATATATTCAATTGGCAGGGGTAATTCCATGATCACAAAGGTGATATCCCCAGGTTGAGGCAGTCCAAATCAATTTCACTCTAGATGGGCTTACCTCTGTGATTTCCCCAAATACAGGATGAGTAGAATAGGGTAAATTTTCTCATATAAAAGAGGCACAAAAGAGCTTTTACACTGGAGGAGAAAACTGGGGGTGGGATTTGCAGGCAAAGCTTGAACTTTACTTTCATTGGAATTGGCTTAAAGAGAGACTAACATACACATTTGGATACAGAAATCTATCTTACCCTACAGGGAAGTAAAAGAGGATGTAAAAAAAGAGAGGAAAAAGGAAGGCTGATAAAAGGGAGGTCAGATTGAGGGAAGTGGTGGTCGGAAGCAAAATGTTTTGGAGGAGTGACAGGGTGAAAGAGAGAGAAAAGGATAAATTGGGAGGGGGGAGAGAAAATAGGATGAATCAATAGTTGTTAATAATAAGTTAATTATCATAACTGTGAATGTGAGTAGAGTGAACTCACCCATAAAACACAAGTGGATAGCAGACTGGATTAAAAAAACAGAATCCTACAATATGTTGTTTATAAGAAATACATAGAGTAAAGCTAAGGGGCCTGAGCAGAATCTATCATGCTTCAACTGAAGTTAAAAAAAAAAATCAGAGGTAACAATCATGATTTCAGAAAAGGCAAAAGCAAAATAGATCTAATTAAAAGAGATAAGCAGGGAAACTATATTCTGTAAAATGTAGTAATAGACAATGAAGTAATATCAGTACTAAAATATATATACACCAATGGAATAGCATCCAAATTCTTAAAGAAAAAGTTAAATAAGTTACTGGAAGGAATAGAGTGAAACTATATGAGTGGGGGACTTCAATTTTCCTCTCTCAGAACTAGATAAATCTAATAAAAATAAATAAGAAATAAGTTAAGGAGATGGATAGAATTTTAGAAAGTTAGATACAATAGACCTCTGGAAAAAACTGAATAGGAATAGAAATGAATATACCTTTTTCTTAGTGGTACATGACACCTACTCAAAAATTGACCATGTATTAGGACACAAAAACTTCAGAACCAAATGCAGAAAAGCAGAAATATTAAATATATCCTTTTTAGATCATAATACAATAAAAGTTACATTCAATAAAGAGCCATGGAAAATAGATTAAAAATTAATTGGAAACTGAACAATTTTATCCTAAAGAATGAGTGGGTCAAAGAACAAATTATAGAAGCAATCAATAATTTCATTAAAGAGAATAACAACATACCAAAATGATACAACATACCAAAATTTATGAAATGCAGCCAAAGCAGTATTTAGGGGAAATTTTATATTTCTAAACATTTACATCAGTAAAATAGAGAAAGAACAGATAATTAATTGGGTGTGCAACTAAAAAAAAAACTAGAAAAAGAACAAATTAAAAATCTCCCCTTAAACATCAAATTGGAAATCCTGAAAATCAAAAGAGAGATTAATAAAATTGAAAGTAAAAGAAAAAAATTGAACTAATAAGTAAAACTAGGAGCTGATTTTATGAAAAAATAAAATGGATAAACCATTGAATAATTCGATTTTAAAAAGAAAACCAAGTTACCACTATCAAAAATGAAAAGGGTGAATTTGCCTCTAATGAAGATGAAATTAAAGCATTTATTAGGAGCTATCTTGCCTACTTATATGACACTAAATCTAACAATCCAAGTAAAATGGAAGAATGTTTACAAAACTATAAGTTTCCCAGAATAACAGAAGAGGAAATAAAGTAAATAGCCTTATATTAGAAAAAGAAATTGAATAAGCCATCAGTAATCTCCCAAGAAAAATCACCAGGGCCAGATGGATTCACAAATGAATTCTATTAAACATTTAAAGAAAAATTAACTCCAATACTATATCAAATATTTGGAAAAATAGTAAAGGAGTCCTTCCAAATTCCTTTTATGACACAAATATAGTGCTGATACCTAAACCAGGAAGAGCCAAAACAGAGAAAGAAAATTATAGACCAATATCCCTAATGAATATAGATGCAAAAATTTTAAATAAAATATTAGTAAAGAGATTACAGCAATTTATCTTGAGGATAATACACTATAATCAGGTAGGATTTATACTAGAAATGCAGGGCTGGTTCAACATTAGGAAAATTGACCATATCAATAACAAAACCAACAGAAATCATATGATTATCTCAATAAAAGCAGAAAATACTTTTGACAAAATACAACACTTATTCCTATTTTAAAACACTGGAAAGCATAAGAACAACTGGAGTTTTCCTTAAAATGACAAACAGCATCTATCTAAAACTACTAGGGTAGCTAGAGGGCGCCACAGTACACAGAGAGCCAGGCTTGGAGTCAGGAAAACTCATTTTCCTGAGTCCAAGTCCAGCCTCAGACCTTTACTAGCTTTGTGACCTTGGTCAAGTTACTTAACTGTGTTTGCCTCAGTTTCCTCATCCATAAAATGAACTGGAGAAGGACATAGTAAACCGCTGCAGTATCTATGCCAACAAAGTCCCAAATAGATTCTGATCCAAACTGACTGTGTGTGCCTGGGGACATCACTTAACCTCTTGCTGTTCTTGGCAACCTTCTGAGACTCTAAGTTGCAAAGAAGGTGCCAACCTGCATTAGGAGGTGAATTTCCCTCAGGAGGGTAGTCACATACTAGTGAAATCATAGGTTTGGTTCCTATCCCTTCAGAAAGATAAGTATAAAGTCCTGCTAGCAATTGACATTTGTACAGGACTTCAAAGTTGACAAAAACCTTTACAAATTTCTTTTGGTCCATACAATAGCCTAGGGAGGTATTACTGGCTCCATTTTACAGTTGAAGAAATTGAGGCTTGCTAATGGTCACAAATCAATGAGACAGCTGAGGCAGGATTTGTGCTCTATTCTTCCTGATTTCAAGTCTAGCCTCTGCTATGCCATGCCAACTCTACCAGTCAGCTCCCAAATCACCTTCACAGCTAAAAGATCTAGTGAAACAGCATTTCATGAAGAAGTATAGGAGGGTTTTAGTGGACTGACCTGAGTCAGCAGATGGATGGGATGGACAAATGTCAAATGTAGGGCTGAATAGTATTAGGAGGGGGGACTGGTAATTATATATTTATAATATTATAATTATATAATATAATAATTATAATATTTGTAACTTGGATACATAGTTCTAATAAATAAATTATTTTTATTATTTATTAGATTTATAACAAAGAGATTTTGCTTCTAGAAGACAACTCTCTTCAAGTTTCCCAAGGGCTTATCCCACGGAATAGAGATGAGCCTCCTTCTGCTTGACCCCAGGGGGCAGAGCCAAGAACAATAGCATGGGGGTGGGGCTGGGAAGCTGGCGGTTCTTAGCTTGGTGTCATGAAAAACTGCCTAACTATTGGAGCTGTGTAAAAAGGTAATGGACTGCCTAAGGATGGGAGAAGCTCCCGGTCAGTGGAAAGGATGAACAGAGGCTTGATGACCAATCACTGGCTGGAGATGTTTTTGAGGCAATTCTCATTCAGCAATGAATTAGATTTGATGGACTCTGAAGTCCCCTCTACCCGTGAGGCTCTGATTTCATGACTGTGCGCTTCTCCTCCATCCAGGTCTAGGATTATTTCTTGCCAAGGTCATTGTGACTTTGTCATTGATTTAGCAGATAGTGAAGAATTGGTGGTGACTTACATGCTTCTTGTACATCAGTAATGTGCTAGAGATCCTTTTTATATCCCTAGCCTAGTTTATTGTACATTAATGAAAAAAGAAATGGTGTGATGTCATTAAATGGGTTATCTCTCCAATGAGATAATAGGCTTTCTTTTGTATTTCTTGCTTTTCTACAGCCTGAGTAAGGAATGACTCATTTCTGCTTACTCAGATAAGCATGTTTGTCTTATCAGGAAGTTGGATAACACCTACTCTGGTTCACTGTCCTAGGAACCTCAACCAAAGTGTGTGAACCAATTTATCCCAGGGCCTGATTCTACCTGAGCACAATTTAATGGGATAAAGGAAATGCTAAGTAATATTCTTACAATGATCATGAGTGGTCCCAATGTCCTTTCTGCTTACTCCTAAAAGCTTTTTTTTGAAGGACCATACCTGGATAAACTGGGCATCCAGATCTTTTGGTACTGACAGGCTACTCAAGGGAACAAGAAAGAATTCCAAGGATATTGTTAAGCATGTATCTATCTCTGAGCATTCAGAGATATTTGACTTGGGGGAGAGGGGCTTTATCCCTAAGACCTTGGACAGCTGCAGCATGGTCCAATGCTGGAGACCAAGCCAGGAGCCCAGGAGGCATACCAAACATGGGCAACTATGAGGAAGGACACCAGGTTCTTCCTAAGCTGCATGGCTGTCACCAAGTGTGCCTCAGCTCTCTCAAGCTGACTTTCCAGTTGCTAGCTGTGGTGTCCTGCTCTGGGTCAGGAGTTCTATAGCTGATTGGGGAAGAAAGACAGAAAATCTCCTCTTTCCCTTCAAGAGAAGGGCACCTGGCATCTCCCACCTATCTTAATAAAAAGAGTTAGCATGTATAGAGCATGTTAAGGTTTGAAAAGAGATTTATAAACATCATCTCATTTTATCCTCCCAACAACTCTAGGAAGGAGGTGATATTATTATCCTCATTTTATAGATGGGGAAGCTTAGGCAGACAGAATGCCTTGTGACTTGCCCAGGGTCACAGAGCTATTAAGTGTCTGAATCTAGTTTTGAACTCAAGTCTTCCTGCCTCCAAATCCATCACTCTATCCACTGGGCCACTTAGGTGCCTCTTTTTCCAGTGCCTCAACTCCATCAGAAATATTAAAGTCTGCCTCAGGGACTTAGTTATTTAAAACTCGTGAGGGATGTAGTCAATTTTCAGCTTAGCCGATCACATTTCCCCTTCTGCATCAATCAGAAAGAGTTGTTTACATTTTGTAAGGGAGTCATCAGATGCTCATCCCTTAATATGCCATCCACACCTCCTCTTCTGTGACTATATCCCATGACTACCTCAAGGGAATTGGAGAGAGGGAATCAAATCTCCCCTACACTGTGCTGCTGTGTCTTTTGTCTATTCTGTCCATCTGTCTTCTATCAATGAAGATGCCACACTCTTAGGTTCATACATGTTAGGATTGAGATCTGTTCCACGTCCATGGCTCCTTCAAGCACAGTGGAGTTTCTCTAGTTCTCTCGCTTGATAGAGTGACCTTTCTCCAACAGAATAATACTCATTTTCATGTGGACTGGGTCTTTGTAAGTTGGGTGATTTTCAGAGTGGATTGATGTTGTGGGTTCAGCTGTCCTGCCTCAGCTTTATTCTATGTGACCGGTTCTCTGGTCACCTCAACGTTCTGGCTTCAAAGCTGGTTCTTCCTCCATTGATTTCTTTTGCATATGTTCTCCTCCACCCTCTTTTAAGTCAGGACTTTGTCTCTTAGACCAGGTTCACTTGTACTACTTGATTTTAGTCTGTTTTCATAGACTTTCCCCATTCCTATTTATCCTCTCTGTCCCAGTTGATTTTACTTAAATGGATAATTTCTCTTTCTCTTTTCCTTCTTTCTTTCTTTCCTTCCTTCTTTTCCTCCCTCCTTCCTTTCTTTCCTTCTCTTTTTTCTTTCTCTTTCTTTCTCTTTCTCTCTTTCTTTCTCTCTCTTTTTTCTTTCTTTCTCTTCTTTCTTTCTTTCTTTCTTTCTTTCTTTCTTTCTTTCTTTCTTTCTTTCTTTCTTTCTTTCTTTCTTTCCTGTCCTGCCCCTATAAAACTATAAAACATCATCCACACAGCTGCCTAAGTGATTTTCCTTAAGCTTGAGTCTGACCATGTCATCCCTGTACTAAACAAACTGTAGTGGTTCCCCACTGCTGCTAGAATCACCAATGAGTCCCTCTGTTTGACATTTGGAACTCTTTATGTCTTGGCTCCAACCTACCTTTTCGGTCTTATTCATTCCTCCCCTCTGTACACTCTATGGCAGTCAATGTGGCCTTCTTGCTCTCCACACTCAGTTTTCCTTTGTATCTTTGTCCCTTCCATCCTCATATTTAGATGGTGCAGTTGCCCCCCTCAGCCTCTCAGAAGCCCTAATTGCCTTCAAGACTTGGCTCAGGAATTGCCTTCTATGTGGAAATGAATCCAAAATGCAGGATGTGTATGTGGCTTCCTATGCTGATGCTGACATGAAAGCTAGCTAAAGTGAATTTTACTAAATAGGGTTACTCATAGGTTCCCTTTTATCTAATGTACATAATTATCTTGTACTTACTGTCAAGGCCTGAAATAAATCAAAGCCACAAGTTGAGGAATGAGTCTTTAATTGAGAAAACAGGGTAGCTAACCCACCACCCTGGGTGACGTCCCCCCAACAGACTAGAAGGGAAGGGTTCTTATACTTTTAGGAGAAGAGGGGGAGGAAGTAATATGAGGTAGCAAAACCTGATTATGAGACCCCAGTTGCCCTTGGCAATCTGGGCAAGAAAAACCACTTCATTCTGACTGTTTTGCCCTTTATACCATGAATACCAATGGAAAAGCACAAGGGCATGAGAAGCAGAGGTCCAGCTCAAGCTAGGTTCCTTTACAAGGTGAAATCCCTTAAGGTGTGGCTCAACTCAACCTGATGGAGAGTAACTATCTTAAGAGTTGGAATGTAAAGACATTACTGACATTTTGACATTCCAAGGATAATTTAAGAGAGTGGAAGTCTATATTACATTTGTTATTTATAATTTCTGTCATTCTATTGACATTTTTTCTGTCACTAACGTAAATATAAATCTAGACATTCATGGTGTATAAGTATAGGCATCTATTGGTATATGTGTGTGTATATATTTGGACATATATTTGGCCCTTTCATCTGTCTAGCACAGTATGATTGTTCTCTTCTTTCTGGGTCTCTACATCCCCCCAAATTACTGTGTGTGTGTGTGTGTGTGTCCACACACATATATAAACACACATATGTAACATATATTACATAGGGCAGCTAGGTGACACAGTGGATGGAGAGCCAGGCTTGGAGTCAGGATGACTCATCTTCTTGAATTCAAATCTGGCCTCAGACACCTACTAGCTGTGTAACCCTGGGCAAGTCATTTACTCCTGTTTGTCTCAGTTTCCTTATCTGCAAAATGAACTGGAAAAGGAAATGGCAAACCACTCCAGTATCTTTGCCAAGAAAATCTCAAATGGGGTCATGAAGAATCAGACACAACTAAAAATGAACAGTAAAACATATTATACACACACATATACATATATGTGCACATTGCATATATGACATATACAATTGACTGGCCATGTTATACACACACAATACATTTGTGTGTGTAGATATATGCATATATATATACATTGCATATATGTATATATAATACAACTGTACATATATATGCACACACATATACTATATATGTATATACACACACACACAATACACCACATTGTCCATGTGATATCTCCAACCGACTGGCTATATGTATGTGTGTGTATGTGTGTATACACATATACCCACACACATACACATATGCACGCACACATATACATAATACACACACATATACAAACCACTCTGGTATCCTTGCCAAGAAAAACTCATGGACAGTACTGGCATGCTATGGTCCACGGGGTCAGGCAGAGTCAGACACGGCCGAACATCAGCGGGCCATGTTATCTCGGGGAAGTCTCTTCCATAGGAAAGGAGTGGGTCACGTTAGCTCATCTTTCCAGGCCCTTCCTAAAGGATATGACATTAGGATTTTTGAGGAGGGGGTTGAAGTATTCGAGGAATATCCTGTTGACATTTATGTGGCAACCCCCATTGTTTCCCATCTGGCTTGTTTTCCGGGTAATTGCTAATAGGTCTGTTGGGGGGCTCTGCCGAGGGAGGGGGCAGCTAGTCTGAGGCATGTACTTGGGATCCCCTGCTCGTTGCCATGCAGTCCCAGGAGCTTTCGGCCCATGCCCCTTGTCTCTAATTTCATTTCCCACAATTGGGGAGGAACTCAGATGTAATGGCCCATGTCATTTGGGAAATGTTTACCTATAAGATTGTCTTTCTCTTGTTGTGAAAAGTTGTCTTTAAAGGCTGCCCAGTTCAAATCCCTGGGGCTGATGCTCCAATGTGTTCTTACCTCGCTGGTTTTTTTTTTTTAATAAACTCATTTTTAATTATCTCTCCTGAGTTTTGCCTCCTTTATCAGGGCCAGAAGCCTGAATTCAAATGGCCTTTAACAGTGCTCCAAGAAGGTGAGGCAGGCTGTCATTCCAGTAACTGATCAGTTTGCTCAACCCTGTCCAGGAACTGGCCAATTCAATGTGAGCCTATCGGTCACCCGCCTCTATCTATGGTCTCTGGAGGTCAAACCACAAGGATTATTCTTCCGGATTGTTGTGTGGCTGGTGTGGAGATATATTCAAGGCTTCAGGTTCCCTGCTCAGCACCGCTCAGCCAATAGTACAGGACTCTGAGCAAAGCAGAATCTTCATTAAAGTCTGTGGAACAGGACTGAATTTGTTGAACAGTCTTCTTGAATATAGAACCCTCAACTCTCCAGAAAGTCTCTTTTGAAGGCAGCAGTATCATCTCTTTCTCACTTAGCTGTCAAAGTATCTGGAGGGTATGATGGACAGTTCTGGACTTGGAGTTAGGAAGACCTGAGTTTCAATCCTGCCTCAGACTCTCAGCCTCAGTTGCCTAATCTATGAAACTGGAGTAATGATAGACCCTACTGATAGGGTTGTTGCGAGAACAAAATGAGTTAATATGTGTACAGTGCTATAGAAATACTAGCTATTATCCTTGTCTAACATTTAGCAAGTTATCTATTAAAATTTTAAAAAGTTTTACAACTCTCAACTCACAAGGACAGCATCATTTCATATATGTTCCCTCATTTCATTTTCCCTTGGGGCATATAAAGAAATAGTTGATCAGATCCCCAGATTTCACCTTTTCTTAAGAGATAAAAATGAATTATTGATATGCCTTTGTTGCTAAATGTTGGAATAATCGATGAGGAGACTATATGTCTGTGTCTCTGGGCACTGAATATTCAGAGCATAAATAAATCTCACAAGAGCCTCAGAGTTGAGGGGTTAGCTCTTTATTGAGAAAGGTTCATTTGGAATTAGGGTTTTTTTATTTTGTTTTTTAAGATTCCAAAATTCTAATGAGAGGTGGTAGGGTTGGGGTTGTTCCCTCCCTGTACTTCAGGGCAGACACATGAAGGCAAATCTGGGCAGTCAGCTTCCTCAAGCTCACATCTTATTTCTAATTACCTTTCCTAATAATTATCCAGGGAGATAGCATTTATTCCAGATTGACAAACAGAGCAGCAAAAAAATTTTAAAATTGGTTTCCTATATCTCTCCCTTCTCTAATCAGCTGGCTCTCTTAATGATCTCTCTCTCTCTCTCTCTCTCTCTCTCTTTCTCTGTGTGTGTGTGTGTGTGTGTGTGTCTGTCTGTCTGTCTGCCTGTCTCTGCCTGTCTCTCTTTTTCTGTGTCTGTGTCTGTCTCTCCCTGTATATGAAGGGGAAAGAGAAGGAATTAAGCATTTATATTGTTCTTACTATGTACCAGGCTCTGTGCTAAGCACTTTTTTAAAAAACAGATATTATCTTATTTAACCTCCACAACTACACACACATAAGCCCAGTGCCAAGGCCTGTTGATAAATGTCCTTCCTCCTTTAGGAGGGACAGGGTGGAGTTGGGGAAGAAGGGAAATCCTTCATCTTTTTTGGGTCACTGAGTTTCTTTGGACTTCAGGCGTTTCTAACGTCCAGCTTCAAGAGAGATGGAGTTTGCCAACCACTTCAGGTTGCTGAAGGAAGAATCTGGGAAGAAGCTGCCACAGGAGGAGCTGGCTGTCTCCTTCATGTCCCTCTCCTCACATTGCTGCACCAAGTAACTTCCCCTTGGGTGAAATCTGGGGCTCTCTCACTCTCTCGATTAAGCTGAATCATCTCACTCCCTATTCTGTCATCACTATTAACTGGTATATGTTCTTCTATGCAGACTTTCTCTGACTTCTATTTTGCTATGATTTGGATAAATGGGTTTCTATGCTACTTTTATGATGAATGTTCATTGTGGAACTAGTATTTTATGGGAAATGGGTTAACCCTTGCATATGAAGCTTGGAGTGCTTCTCCTTCCCAGTAATAAAACAGCAATCAGAAGTTATCCTGAACCTAAAAATCACATCTCCTAGACTGCCAGTATTTAAGGGAGCAGACAGATAGAATTCTATCTCTGTACCACCTCTCTCTGAGGAGAGCCAGAGGACAAGCTTCTGTCCCCAACCTCCTGCTTCCCCTTCTGGCAGGAAATAAAGTCTCTCTTAGAGAAGGTTTTGGGGGAAGAGGCTAGAAATGTCTTCAATCCATTCAATGACTCTCCCAGGCTAAGTGTGGGGGGATGGCCCTTACCACATACATACATGTGTGTTAGGAACAGAACAAGAGATGGGCTGCTCGAGCCTTTGCTATGCATCCTCAGGCCCATCTTACCCTCTCCAGCACTGTCCTTCCTTTCTCAGGCTCAGTCAACCAGAAGACTTTGGGGCATCACACACTAGCAGCCCCTCAATCACTCCTGGCTGGAAATTGGACTATCAGTTTTACACATCATATTTACAGGAGGTAAAGAAAACCTAACGTGTGCCTGACCCTCCTACCAATAAGGCATAGCCATACAGGACTCAGAGGCAGATGCCTCTTGGCATCACCCCATCATGCTTAGCACTGATTTTTTCCTGAGTCTTCAAGATGTTGTCAGTGAAAACTCCTATAAAATACGTACAATGCAGTTCTGTCTAAGTGGGATCTACAAAACAGATCACAGTTTCCTTTCCAAAAAATAATAATGATCATAAAAGTGCCTTTAGTCACTTGACTGGAGACTCAGACAGGCTGAACAGCTTGATGATTTTTCCTTTGTGAGACATTCTCAGTCTTATGTTTCAGGAGAGCCGGGACAAGTTCCATATTCTCCCAGATTCTCCCAGTGTGTAAATGGCTTCCCGGGAGTCAGCTCAGCGTTCCATGAAAAGCACGGACCCCTTCAGGGCACTTCAATATGAAGAAAACTATGGAGAGATTGATACACCCAGGACCAGGGGGCCCAGAGAGGGTGGGCAATGTTCTGACTTCCTTAGTACCCCCTGGGGAAACTTCCCAGATGGATATTCCAGAGGTTTGGATAGAGAAAAAGTTCAGCAAGACACAAAGTAGGGATGATTGCTTGTTGTTTGGTTTTCAAGCAAAAGCTAGTATTTTATGTGATGCATATTGTGCTGCCGAGGGCATGGACTATGTGTCTGACTGAATATATTTAAATTACAGGACAGTGTCTCAGTGCAGACCTTATGAGTACACATTCCTGAACATCACCTATAATGCTAGTTTAAAACAAGCGACTGTGAAAACAGATACAGTAAGGGAAGCGATGGCCCTCTCCTGTCGGCCCAGGTCAGTCCATATTTCAAGCATCGTGCTCAGCTTGGGTTGCCTTACTAACAAGTTCAATGTTCGGAAGACGGTGGCCCTGACAGGAAGCAATTAAATTGGCATTTATTAAGTTCTTATATGTGCCAGCAATTGTGCTAGTCATTGGCAGAAAACCAGAACATCTCTTGACTTTAAATGGATGACTTTCCACTAGAAAGAAACAGCACATACACAGAGAAGTAAATTCAGGCTATATTAAAGTAAATACAATGTAACTTGGGGTGGGAGCAAGCACTCGGAGCCATCCAGAAAGATGCTAAATAGGAAGGGATCATTGAGGGCGGCCCCAAACAGAGCTAGGGATGATGAGAGATTAGAGGTGGGGAGGGAGTGTTCCAAGCATGTGGCTAATGGGGCCCTGTCCCGGGGGCAGGAATTGGGACTCGGCCTGCTGCAGAGCCACATACATGTTTGGGCATCCTGTTTGTGGAGAGCCTGGGCGTCACTTTGGGGCATGCACAAGACTTCCACGAGTGGTTCCCATCCACTTCCCTCGTGGCAAAGGAAAGCCTTTGTAATTGGCTGGAGCCAGACTGGCGAGTGCACAGAGAGGCTCCAGTCAGCCACATTAAGCTCCCTTTCCTAGTTGGGACCAAGATACGGCAAGGCCTCCTACAGCTTGCTTGTACAGAGTTGTTTGCATGCTGTCTCCCTCATTAGAATGGGAACTCCTTGAGAATAGTGGCATTTTTGCCTTTCTTTGTATATTTGGCACTTAGCAGTGTACCTTATGTATAACAGGTATTTAGTAAATGCTAACGTGCCTAACCAGAGACTTCCTCTCTTTCTGTAGCTCCAACCCACTGTCTTCCATTCTGCCTTTGGATACCAAGTAGAACAAGCTTAATTACCCTTCCAAATACTAACCCATGGCATGCTTAAAGGCCGCCCTCATCCCCACCTAAGTGACTGGACAGAAGCTTGGTATGTGGGCATTGATGGGTTGATTCTGGGTTCTCTAGACTTGTGAACATGCCAGTGCCTCTTGGCATGGCTCCACCATGGGTGCCATCCTCTGGACTTGTTCCAGCCTAGAATCGATCATTTCTCAGAAGCAATTTGAAGGATCAGGGTTGGACTAGATAGACCATGAGGCCCTATTTGACACTTTTGATAAAAATGTCAGCCTTCTGGCTCTAATTTAAGTCCTCAGTATCATGGGATCCTAAGTTCAGAGCTGAGGGAGACCTTAGAGGTCACCCAGTCCAACCTTCTTGTTTGCAAGATGAGGAAACAGGTCCAGGGATTATAAGATCATAGATTTAGAGATGGAAGATGGACATCATCCAGGTCCACCCAGTGATTTTACAGAATGAAATGACCAAAAAACACATTTTCTTTGTTTAAAAAATAATTTTAGCTCTCCATGGAGCATCCCTGGCTAGTGGGTGGAAGCTTTGGTTTGCCACAAAAATCTAGACTTGGCTTGGTCAAACCAGATAGGACAGAAATTTGGTAAAACTACATAAAGCCTCATAAATATTTAAAGGTCATTAAGTCCACTGTGCCTGCCTCTAAAATATGTCCAAACCAATGAACATGGCCTCAGGCTTGGCCTCTACTTGTGGTCACTGGGCCTTCACCACCCTACCGCTGTTATTCCTCTTGAAGAACCTGTAGACTCCAGGGGCTCTGAATTGTTCTGGTCCATTAGCACTTCTAGTAAAAATCTGCTGCCCAGGCACCTTGCTAGTGTGGTATCCTGCCCATTAACAACCGAGGTAATCTCCTATCTATGAACACTCTCCAAATAATGCCATCCCAGAAAAGCTTCTTGATATCCTAACACTGATAACTGTTTCCTAGAATCCTTTGCAGTGGGTAATTAAACATCTTAGCTGCCTCTGATCTGGTGGTGATTCGCTTGTCCTCCCCTGATACCCTTAAGGCTTCTCAGGTGACTGTCATCTCTCTCAGGCCCTCCTGAAAGATGATCAGGGCCGATCTATTATCAGACAAATAGAAATCTTGTATTTTTTTTAACACATTAATATGCAGAATGAGAACAGATTTTGAAATCTATCAGAAGTATAAATTTCCCAGCTATATTTCAGCAGCATCATTTGCAAATGTTCAAGGAAACAAATTAGGTTCTCATATGCATATAACACAAACGAGCAAACAGGCATCATTTCTTTAATGTTTCTTTTGAGCTCAGCCCTTGCTCATCTTTCTTCAGGCTCACTAGTTTCCATTATTACTAATCTTATTATTTCACATGTATTAACTTGTCTTTCACATGATGTATGTCAAGAATTATCTCCTTAATGAGCTTGTATTCCTGAGAAAGGGAGACTCTCAGTCAGGCTCTTGTACCTGGCTCCTGGTGGAAAACTTGAGAGTACATCAGAAGACGAACACAGTTAGAATTCCAGGTCAGCTTTGATAAATGCTTAGCCAGCATCTCTCCCCACTTCCCTGTGAAACAGGAATGCCTGCCTACCTTTGTTTCTAGGAAGTTTCTCCCAAATGGCTGCCTGTCAGGTTTCCCCAGCTCCTTCCATGTCTCTTCCCATTCCCATGGCATGTACTCATTCCTCAGCTCTCCTGCAAGGTTACACCTTGAGCTTCATAAATACCAACCATGACCTCTGAATCAATAATATTCATTTAGCTTCATTTGGTACAAGTTGAAACTGATGTTCATGTACATTTTTTTCCCAAAGGGAAAAGGACAGATACAGCTAACAATAGCAATGTGTCATGAGTTCAGGGCTCCTTATGGCTCAGAACAACATTGTGAGTCATGAAATGCATGTCATTATCCCCATTCTAGGCAGAGCCAACATGGTGGAGTAAAAGCAGTGACTTGCTCATGCTCTCCCCCAAACCCCTCCAAATACCAGTAAAAAATGGCTCTACACAAATTCTAGAGCAGCAGAACCCACAAAAAGACAGAGTGAAACAAATTTCTAGCCCAAGACAACCTGGATGGTGGATCGGAAAGGCATATTGTGGGTGGGGAGAGAAATGCAGTTCAGTGTGGGTGTGCAGGCAAAGCAGGCCTCAGTGAACCTGGAGCAGGCCTCAGAGGACTGAATCACAGGCAGCTGTGGTGGTTTCCAGACTTCTCAACCCACAAATGCCAAAGACAACTTTGAAGGTCAGTAGGAAAAGTCTGTGACTGCTATGAGAGAGAAGCTCGGTCCCAGCCCCAGTTCTGGCATGGTTCCAGTGCTGCGGCTGCCTCCTGAGCTTCTGGCCCACAGACTGAGGGGGAATTGAGTGGCTAATTAGAGGGGGATGGCAGGGATATCTTTGCTGGTGCTGAGTCAGGATTCTCTTGCTTTGCCCGTGCTTGGATCTGGGTCACAGTTCTGGGTGGCTGTCCTGGGGTGAGGAGGACTGCTGGTGTGGTGGAGCTTGTAGTGGTGGTGGAGAGGAAATCCTCCTCACAGTTCCAAGGCAGAAAAGAGTGCTGGTGGTCACCCATTATCCCCATTTTACAGGTGAGTAAACTGAAGATCAGGGATACAAAGTGACTTGCCAGGAGTCACACCATTGTTTAGTAGCAGAGGTAGATCATGAACTCATTTTCTAAGTCTGGTTCTGAGCCCACCCATGAGGTTACTCTGAGAGGAATGAGACTTCTAGAAACAGAGGGTCTCACTAAACCCAAACACAAAGTCACAAAGATATAGCTTGTATTCACAAAGCCAAATCCAGAGAATTGAACCCTGGCCAATCCCTCTGAGTGGAGTGACTCTAGAGACAGATGGACAGCTTGCCTGGCCAGCCCAGTGCTCCAGTACAGGAGGCTTGACCTGGCCCCTTAAGGCCTTTTGGTCTTCCATTCTGGTCACTGGTTCAGCTGCATTGGGATTTCCTCAACCACACCAACAGCCATTTCTGGGAATGTTTATCAACAGAGTCTCAGGGATGGCTCTAATTCTGCTGGTCATTTCTTCAAGGATGAAGCTAATGTTTTGTGTCATTGTGGGTTGCATAAGAAACTGCCGCTCCCCTTCTGGAAGCAGATGGTATGAACATATCTCTAGAAAGTTAGATATGGAGGAAAAATTCCCTCTTCTCATTTCTCTCTGAACTGCAGCAGACTTTCCCCACTTGACTTGGGGTCCTAAATCATCGGATTTGTAGAGAGAATTCTTGCTTAGGTATGGGTTGGGCAAGTTAGTTTCTGAGATTCTTTCTAACTGTAAGATTTGCAATTCTTTGATTGGGAGCTAGACAGAAGAAGTCCTGGCTTCAAATTCTGCCTTCAATGCTTACTACCTTGGGTAAGGCACTTCCCTTCCTTGGCCTTCAGTTTCCTCCTTGGTGAAATGAGGGGGTTGGACCTCTAAGGTCACCTCCAGCAGTGAGGATGCTATGAGCAAAGGCATCTGGTTGAACCCCTTCTTTTTACAGAGGAGAAGCCCAGGAGAACCAGATGATCTGACCAAGATCACTTAGGTGGAGACTGAGCCAGCATCCAGGGACTTTGGGAGCACTAACTCTTGTGCTGTTATTATGGCACCTTACAAAATAACACTACCAAGAAGCCTAGTGGAGATGTCGATGGACATGAATGCTCAGGCCACCTTGCCCTCAATCATGACTTAGTGAGTCATGTGATTGAGACACTATGGATCTAGGCTGTGGGGGGGATTCTCCCATAGAAGTGGGGAGGATGTCCTCTCTCTTCAGCAGATGTGTGGAAGGCAGCTTTTCAAGGGTTCATGAGTCCTCTTTTTAATCCATAGTCAGAATGGATTCAGTAGTATTGTCCTACCAAAAATATTCACACAGTTAAGAAAGACACATTTGGAGACTGTTCAATTAAGCACACAACACCCCATTACCTTTTTGAAAATGCTGTTGGAAAATTCAAGTTAACATCCTCCAGGGACAACCCCCCGCCATCAGATTCTATTTCCCTTAAGCATAAGCAGATGGGGGAAAGAAGAGGGAATCAAATAAGATATTGTGTCTAATTTTTCTAATAACTGATGATTATATAACTCTAATTTTGCATGAATTCATATGCTGTTGCTTAATGAAATAAAATGAAGCAATTACTGGGAAACATTCATTAGTCCCAGTTAGAAATGCTTATGGGTTGTTGAAGAATAGTTCTCCGTTTCTCTGGATGCATTCCATCCTAAGTTGAGAAGGTTTCTGCCTCATGAATCATGGCAATATGACATTAACATGGTTTTATTTGCACCTGATGGGCTGTAATTCTGAATTATACAGGGCTTTTGCTCATTTCCTTGCTAATTGCTGGAATGCTGTATAGTTGGTGAAAGAATTTTCAGATGTCACGCCTTATCAACAGAGTTATAAACTGAAGTTTGGGGAGCCTTCCAGAGAACTGTGATTTCTTGGTGGGAATGTTGCCTTCTCTATCAAAGATGACTCAAACTCCTGCAAACCTTTTATCCTAATGAGATCTGAATTTAGACCAAAAAAAAAATCATCACCTAGAGGGGAATTTCTGGTTGTGAGCCTTGGTGCCCTGAGGCTTGGAGGAAGAGACTGAGTACATCTGCAGCTCTGGCTGCAAAGCAATTTCAGCTTGGTAAGGAGTTGTCCAAGATCATACTCATCCAATGTAGCTGCCAAGAACTGAGAATACCTTCCCCTTCACACCGAGGCAGGAGGAGGAACAGAAGGAGATGAAGGAAGAGGCAGCTAGCCCAGGGCTTAGCACAAAGCCAGCCTGACATACAGTAAGCACTTAATAAATGCTTGTTGATTGACTGAGTGAAGATAGATACAAAAGTGAGCCAGGGCCTGATTCCAGGGAGCTTACATTTTAATAGGAGGAAATAATTCATAGGGGGGAGTACTGGCCAGGGAAGGGAATTTTGGTTTGGAGTATCGCAGGGATTTTGAATGAAACCATAGGGCCATTGATTATCTCACCCTTTCTAGTATCCAAAAGCAGTGTTGGACTGGTACCTGGTCTCTGGCTTACCTAGAGAGAATATGGGGGCTGGGGGAGGGTGTGCTACCCTTCCCCCCACCTCCTGGGAAGTTGTAGAGTAACTTAATGCCACCAGAGGGATTCAGAAGGAAGCAACCTTCTGGAAGGTCCACTGAGTCACCCGATTTTCCTGTTCAGCAGCCAACTACGGGGTTGCTTTTTCTTTCCTAAGGAGCTCAAGGGCTTACTCAGACATGGCCAGACTGGAGCAGCCAGGGAACTGGTTATGCCATGGCATTTATGTGGAAAGTCAGCATGTAGCTGATCACTGAGGAGCAGACAGGACAATGGTGTGCATGCCCTATTCAGTCCTGGTTTACACTCGTGTGTACTGGATGGCTATTCCTAGAGCAAATGGAGGAAGGAAGATGGCCCATAATAACAGAGAAAAGGCACCTCGTCCAGATAGGCCTTCATATACTGGAGAAGGCCTGGATGGGAGGACTGTGTCACTGGCAGGTGGTGGATAACAACCCAGGACTTTTTTTTTTTCACAACGAGAAAAGATACAGATTTTTTTTTCCATGAGCACTTATTAGGTATTTATTATGTGAGATAAAGGCAATAACAAAAACAAAAATAAATAATAAAAGCAAAACAAACAAACAAACAGACAAAAAAAACAAACACCCCACAGCAACACCATTTCTCTTCCCCTTTAAAGTTTATACTTCCTTACCATCTTTCAATCATGCCACCTATGTTGGGGCCACCTTCCCATCCCACTCCCACTGTAACCTCCACTTTTCTCTTGGGTGCCTGGGCTCTCACAGGGGGAGGGTTTGGCCTGATCATCTTGACAAACAGTCTTCCTGGCTGTTTCCTTCTGACCACTTCCAGGCTGATCTCCCTTGAGGGCCCCTCCCCACCTCACTTTCTGGCTCCTCACTGCATTCTGTCTCTCTCCATTAGAACCTAAGCTCTCTTCTGGCTTGCATTTGTATTCCTGGCACTTAGTACAGTTCCTGGTACATAGTAAGAATCTAATAAATGCTTTTTCATTTTTTCATTCATCCAGTCACAGAACACTTTCCCCGCTACTGTTCAATGAGACACACACTGCAAGGTGAGGAAACTGAGACTCAGGGAGGGAAGTGACTTCCACATAACAAAACAAGTGATAACAGCTGGACCTGAGCTTGGATCTCTGCCTCCTAATGGCAAGACCAGTGATCTTTCTTTTATCCCCAGTAGCAGGAATGCAATCAATCCATCTACAAGCGCTTATTAAGAGATAAGTCTTTCAATCCTCTAAGTTCAGAGGATATAAAGAAAGGCAAAAACACAAAAATTGTCTTTTCATGCATATATACACATACATATGTATGTATTGATGTATATCTACCTACACATATACATATGTACACACATATACATCTATCTATCTATCTATCTATCTATCTCTCTATCTATCTATCTATCTAAAATTATTTTGTGTGTGAGGACTGTCTCATTTAGACTTTAAAGTCCACTTGGTCTATTGACCCCATAATTAAAAAGCTCTTCCTGGTCCCAGTCTCAGGCCTTCTGAGACATATTAAAAGGACGGTACCATCCCTGATGCTACACAGACTCTCTTTTCGGACTTGGCATTTTAGATTCTTTCTTCTGTAGCAAACCCCTTGAATCTTTAAAAAGCTAAAAATAGAATCTTCACACACATATTGACAAGTACCCTGAATAATGTGTGTATGTTATATATCACAAAACATACAGTTTCTAATCTTGGCAAATATAGAGTTGTTTAGACAGGGCATATATTCCTTGAGTATGTGTAATCTAAAATCATCAATCTCCATTGTTAAAATACATTGATTGATGATGATAATATCGTGGATTCAACTTTTTTTTTTTGCTCTGCCAGTTGATTTTTTAAAGCTTTTCATTGATGTCTCTAAATTCTGAGCCACATTCATTCATATCTCCCCTTTTTTGGGAAATAATTTCTGTTTTTAATCATTCTGGAGTTTCTTATTTATTTTCTCTTAGGAATCCACAGAATTCTACATATCATCAGGCATGGGATCACTTGCCTTTGTCTTATGTGTTAAGAGAGCTTTGTAATTTGTTGAGGATTTAGTGCTCATTCTTTCTTCTGGTTTTATGATCCTCTTTAGGATTTATCTGATTGTGCTCTGGGTTTTTATTACAGGTTTTCCCTGCTAAAATCTTTGGTATATCAATATTTTATTAAATATAGTTCCCCTATCACTCATTTTATAACTCCTCCTTTACTGCTGAGTAGACCTGAAAGGCTTGGCAGCAAATGTGATTCACCCACCTTTTTTTTGTTTCTGTTTTTTGGGGTTTTTTTGGGGGGGTGGCAGGCATGGATTTAGAATGCATCATTCTGGGTTCCTGAACTAGGTAGCTTCTTGGAGGAAAGGACTGATGCTATATGGACTTCAGTTCACTTTCTATCAGGCTCAGAGCAGACACTCACCTTAGCCTACATCCCAATTCCTCCCATGGCCCTCTTGCCTTCTCAAAGCTGGCTGAATCACCATCTCAAGCTATGATGGAGGGCAAGGGAGAGGGTCTTTAGTGGAGTCTCTGTAGTGATGGGAGTCCTTAACCGAGGGTTGGGCTCCAGTTAGAAAGCAGCATGCTTTTAGTTCCTCCTTCTTCACATGGCTATACAGAGCCAATTTCTTCCAGATGGTTTATGTAAGGGGACTGCAGGGGTGAGATGTGCTAGCAGAGTAATCTTTTCAACAGAGGAGATCCCAAGGAAGGTCTGACACAGAAGCCCATTAGGCCCCTTTGTTTCTGGGTCAGAGTATGGAGGCTAATGATTGAGTACTTTAAGGATTAGAGTTCTCTAATGAAAATTCTCCATTTTTCTACCTTGTAAAGGTTCTCTCTACTTTGTTTCTTGGATCCAGATGCAATTGCTCTGCCTCAGATGTATAATTCCTGTTTGGGAGGAGTTTTGAAAGTTAAAGGGATCTGGAGAGAGTGTCTCTTCTGCCATGCTGGTCATGTTCATGATGATAATACTGAACAAACCAATAATGCTAAATTAAGCACAAGAGATGTAGTATTATAGTATTATGCAGCAATAAATGAAGCAATAGATGCAAGTAAGTAACATGTAGCAAATAAAACTGGAATGCAGATATGCAAATTAGTGGCAATACAAAACAACATGCACAGGATTATGGGAAAGCAGTTACAATAGCTATGTTCATGTACTCAAATCAGATCGTAACTAGGCAAAAGTACCCATTAAATCAGTACCACTTCCACATACACACAATCTCATCAAAACAAATACTCTACCCATTAATCATCATCATAAATAACAGCCACTTTGCATTTATGAATTCAATGGCTCCATCATGAAAGAGAGAGATACTTCTGGGAAGACAAAAATGAAACCAGTCATAACAGAGCAGAACTAGAAAACAGGATTAAAAAATATTAGGAGAGGAAACAAATCAGTGAATAAACATGGAAAAGTTTCAAAATAAACATCCAAAAAAATAGAAAAGGAAAAAAAGAAAAATTTTCCAAACTCTCCCCCCTCCCACCCCAGAAAGAATAGTGGACTGAGCTCATAACACATGAACCTCATAGAAAAGAAATCATCCAGACTGAGAAGGTGTCCCGTGTCACTGTCCTCAGGGTCATTGAAGCAAATCTGTCTGAGATAAAATGTGAAAACCAAAAGAAAGAAGATAAAAGAATATTGGAAAATACTGAAAGTAGCAAACTGACAATTTCAAAGATCCGGGCATGAGGGAGTGGAGAGGGAAGGGATGAATCATTTAGTAAATGTTTCCTAAGTGCTTTACAAATTTTATCTCATTGGCCTATACCTCAGGCTCCCCTTTCTCTTGTGGGAGAAGGAAGTGTTGTCTGAATACAGCCCACATTGAACAAATGTTCCATGCAGTATTTGGGCCAAGCACCTACCTCCATGCCTACAAAAGCTAGCAGCAGCACTCCTTGGGGGGCCATCATCTCTGTAGAGACCAGTGCTATGCCTGGAATATCCCTCCTCCCCAGCTGCATCAACCTTTTCTCTGACCTCACCCTTATTATCAATGGTTCTTCCTCCCTTGTTCAGCATTTATTCTACTTCTTTATGTGAATGTTGTTTCTCCCCAGGAAACATCATCTCCTGGAGGTTTTGCAATGGATTTGGTTTGGTTTCTGCATTTTCTTCAGTGCCATCCCATAGAATAAGCAGGTGCTTATTCTATGTTTATCGGATTGAATTAAATGTTAGACTCACACCTTCACTGACGCACCTCAGTCAGTCTATAAACATTTATTCAGTGCCTACTATGTGCCATGGCATTGGGCTAAATGTTAGGTGTGCAAAAAGAGGCAAAAGACAGTCTCTTCCCTCAAGGAGTTCACACTCTAATGGTGAAGACAACCCCATTAACTTATGATTCTCCTCTCCTCCCCTTGTGTTGTCTCTCTAGCCCTGGATTGGTGATTTCCCCATTGGAAATTGTTGCCCTTTCTCTCTGAAGGCTCACTGAATAATAGGGAAACATTTTTAAGCTGTGAACTTGTCTGTCATCTCTTCAGGCTACTCTGGAGTCTCAGCATTTATGTCCATCAGTAGTTGGATGAATTAGTCCTAAAATCACATTGTTCCCAATTTCAGCACCAATCCTCCCATCTATTGAGCTTTTGTTACATATAGCAATGGGCCAGGTCATGGCGCTCATAATTCCTGTTTCCAAGCAACAATCTTCTCTGAGTCTTAGCTACTTCATCAAGATGGAAAACTCCCTAAGTCCCACACTTTTCCTCCTCAATTGCTTATGTACACTGAATGGACACTATTTACATGGACCAAGAAATCCCACTGGTTAGAGTGGATTCCTGATTAGTACAAACAATAGAAGCCCTGAAGTGGTCCCATTATTTGAATTCATACTGCCTATTTCCATTGGGCTGGAACCAATGACCATATTTTACCTAATCAGCTTGGAATATTATGAAGAATGCCTGAGATGGCTTCTGGGGACTCATAATTCACACTAATTGGAACCAAGCTGTAGATTCCAATCATTCAGTCATTCAATCTACTCTGTGCTCTGCACTGTGATTGGCACTAAGCATAAAAAGAAATAAATGAAACAGTCCTGCCCTCAGGGGAGTGGAGGGTGCCTGACCAGGTGGGTGGGTTGTCATCATAATTTATTAATGGACACAGTAGTGATGCTTATTTAATCTAACATTTAGTTCAATTCAACAAACATTCATTAAGTTCAAGCATTGGGCAAGGTGGAATGGCATTCTATTAGGGGAAATAATATGTGCATCGGCAAGGTGATTCTGGGGGGATGACACTAGTGTCTAGGGGTTCAGGAAAAGAGGGGGCACCATACAAGGGGGCACCAAGCTGAGTCCCAAAGGGCACCAGTGATTTCAAGAGGGTGAGGTGTGGAGGGAAGACTGAGAGAGCAGTTGAGGCACAGGGACTAGCTCCTGCAGAAAGACAGTTACTGCTTTCTTCCCCACCTCTCACCTCTGCCCCAGTACTACTCTACTCAGACCATGGGGAGTTGGTATTTATTCCAAAGACCTTCTGGCAGATTCTCTCATTTTTGCCTCCTCCCACCCTACCTTCCAGCCCCTTTATTCTTTATGCTTCATCCCAGCAAGTTTGAAATTTCTTATGCTTGAGAGAGATGCTGTTTATTTGGGTCACACAG
>NW_020949971.1:1241387-1293887 GCF_900497805.2 Vombatus ursinus
CTGTGTGACCCAAATAAACAGCATCTCTCTCAAGCATAAGAAATTTCTCTAAGGGAGACCTGATGAAGGCCTGAACTGAGGTGACAGAGAATGGAATCCGACTTTCCCATGAATGGTTATAGTTGAAGTTACGGGGATGATTAGAAAACAGAGTATTACAGTTTTTAAAAGGAGGATGATTAGAAAGTCTGATAGAAAAACCCTTCCCAAATGACTCCAGGCTGGCTTCGCAGGCTGTTACCCAGTTATGCCCTGGGTGGCCCCTTTGCTGCTCCACTGGCTGGAAATTCCTCATGCCTGGAATGTTCTCTCTCTTCATGTACCTCTCTTAGAATCCAGAGATTCCTTCACAACTCAGCTTAAAGGATACTTCCTAGGGGAGACCTGAGTTCTCCCAGCTGGAGCACACATTGGTCTTGGGTTTACTTTGTAATTACTTTGAAGGCTGTATGTGTATATTTGGAGGTGTGTGTGTGTGTGTGTGTGTGTGTGTGTGTGTGTGTGCGTGTGCATCTCCTCTGATAGAAACACAAGCTCCTTGAGGGCAGGGACTAGTTTGGTATTCCAAGAGTGTAGTGCAATGCCCAGCACACAGTAGGCACTTAATAAGTGCTAGTTGATTGACTGATTGCCAAGATTTTGTCCAGGGGAGAAGTTGGGCCCCAGCTAGATGGGCCTTATGGATCTGTACATAAGAGTTGAGAGTTTCTCTACTCAGCCAAATGCCACTTGGAAATCACATTTTGTGTCCTAGATAGCCTACATCTCTACATCTGCCTCGTTCTGGCCCGTGGGCCAAGCACAAGTCTCATACTTGTTCTTATGGAGGTGAAGATGGAGACTGGAGAGCACTGTAATTTTCCAGAGTATTTAAGCTGATAAGTCCAACTGACCACAGGCAAATGCTCTCCCTGGTGTAATAAGGATAACCCACAAAGTTGTTAACAGCCAATTGAAGATTGCTTTAACATGACACTGGCTGAGGAGGGATGGGCCCCAGATGGACACATTTTGATTGGGAGTGAAGTGGAGAATGGGAAAGAGCAATTATTTATCCAAAATCACATTATTTTAGAGTCAAGGTTGGAAGCCAGGTGTCTCCTCACTCTTGAGTGTCAGAATTTAGCAAAGACAAACATGGTTCCATGTATTGTTTGAGGAACCTTAAACAGCTGATCTGGTCTCTTATTTTACAGATAAGGCAACAGAGACCTGATAAGTGAAGGGACTTGGCCAGGGCCACACAGGCAGTGAGTGGAGGAGCTGGAAGCTGAACCCCAGTCTCCTGAGTCCTACTTCAGCGATGTTTCTGTTACACACCTCTCCCGTTTCCCTTCCTGATAGTTTTGCCCAATGACTATGAGTCATACCCTGATATGGCTGCAGACCCTTCAGTATTGTGCTGAATTGACCATCTCCTTTCATTATACCCACAGGATTTCTCACTTTTATCCCAGGAGGAAGCTTGTTGAGATGTGTTGAATGATAGCCTCTGATTGCTGGGACATCCTGCTGATGACCTTAGCATACAAACCAAAGCTTGAGTCATTTCTAGTGACTTAGGACTGTCATGGCCATCAAACTCCCAAAGTGACATGAGAGCTTTGCCCCATGATGGACTAGACTTCACCTGTGCTGGGGATGGAGGATAGTCATCTCCAAAGCTAGTAATCTGACACTCACACAGAACCAAATCCTTTTTTAAAATTATTTTTTTTTAATTTTGACCTAGAGGGACATTTAAATCCATAGAGTGAGTCTAAGGGGACCATAGCATGTTACCACTGATGGCTGCCATGTGGAAACTGACCTAAGAGACATTGTCAAGGACCCATGTGACTGAAAAAAGGTGGGCTGATATGTAGCAGGGGGGATAGCACAGATGGAGAGCCCCCAACTTGTCCTGCTGCCCACAAAGCACCAGTACTTTGAGTCTGGAAGGCCTTGCCCTACCTCAGATGCATTCTCCTTGGCTTGTCAGATTTAAAAGAGGACAGATGAATAGGCATTACACTGAGTAAGAAGGGGTCCAGGATTTAAGCCACCTTGGCCATGAGCTCATGCATCATGTTTAAGCAATCATGGAAGAATATTGGTAGTTTGAAATTTCAATCAATTTCCTGTCTTGCCAGCATCATCAATAGGCATTCCTCCTCAGGAGCAGGTGAAAACTTAGCTTTAAGTTTGAATTCAAAGCTTTACTAGATTGCAAGCTTCATGAAGGCAGGGTACTATATCTTAAATAAACCTCACGCCCCTCTCGGCATCTAGGTTAGGACCCTGCACATAGTCAGGAAAACTTGGGGAAAAGTCTTGTCTATGACACCAGCCTCAAACATCTGTCTAGGACTTCTTGCTAATACATAGATGGGGTGAGATGTGCATGGCTGCATGACTCCTTGCTGCCTCTGGCTTCTGTAACCTGGGAAATGTTCCAAGCTAGTGGAGACCTGCTTCCAGACTGGTGCTTTTGAGACTCCTCTAGGCTTGGGCCTGAGTTTCCTCTTTTCTTTCTTTGACTGTCTGTTCATGCTTCAGTTTTTAGCTCATTGTCCTAAACTAGGACTTCATAAGGTCCCCAAGACCTGTCCCTACACCAACCAAGAGAAATAACAAAGAACACGCCCTCCCTTCCACAATGGTGTCAGTGTAATTTCCAAGATTCACAAAGCTCTCCGAGCTCATCTCATTCCACCTGCTTTTAGTTTTAACAGTAAAAAAAAGGCAGGATGATTTATCCCAACAATGTGTTTCGACTACTGACATTTCTGACAATTTCAAGAGAATGCTCAGGCATTATTTGGACTTAAATGTACGTTTCACTCCATCCTATTTGCCCATTAAGACTGAAGAAAGCTGCTTCTCCCCTCCTTCAGAGTTTTACTTTTCTCAGTAGATCTCCTTTTTTGTTTGAGTCTTTAATCAAAAGTCTCAACAAGGAGAATTTTCTTTGGAAAAAAAAAAGGTCTCGTGCTGGGAATCTCTAGCTTGGAACACATGCTGTTTTGAAATGGTGGGGGGTTTAGCTCTAAATAAATAGGAAACACATTTGTTCACATGTGATTCCATCATATCAGAAATGCATCTTGAAAAACAGAATTAGCTTGGGCTGCTTATAACCATAGAATATTGAAAGAAAAAAAATCAATGGAAATGTATTTAGCACCTACTGTACACAAAGCACTGTACTAGATAATGAGGGAGATGCAGGGTTTAGGTCAGACTGAAATACCCTGTGAATGTGACAATATTGGTGATCTTTGAGACATCATGGGAATTGGAGACTGGAGGAGAACAAGTGTCATTTGCAAACCTTATAGCACCGTTCAAATGCAATTATTGTTAGTGTTGCTATTGTTATTATTGTTCATAAAAAAGGAAGGTAATCCCATCTGCACATGATAGGCTTATTAGAGAAGGTGGTCAGTGTTTCTGAAGAAGAAGACCCAGCTTCCAATTCCGGTTCTGATGTTAAGGAGGGGTTGGACTAGAAAGGGTGAAAACAAGCATTTATTAAGTGTCTATGTGCCAGGCACTGTGCTAAGTGTTTTACAAATATGATTTTATTTGATCCTCACAACAACCCTGCAAGGTAGGTGTTATTATTGTATCTCTTTTACAGTTGAGGAAACTGATGCAAACAGAGGTTTGATGACTTGCCAGGGCTCCACAGCTGATAAGTGTCTGAGGCTAGATTTGAACTCAGGTCTTCCTGACTTCAGACCCAGTGCTCTATCCACTGGGCTACTTAGCTGCCGCTGTCCCACCTAGCTTCCCCAGCACAGCTCCAAGCTGGTGATTATATGACCCTATGACTTTGGGTACTGGCCCAATATTATATACATTATTTATTAAGAGATTTTTAGAAAACTGAGATTACAAAGAGCTTTCATGGCTTCATTGGGAACAGTCATGGCAGATTAATTATGTCTCCTTTGTTGACAGGCTTATTAAACAGCTTAACCAGGGGAATGCCAAAGTCTGCCAAGACAGAATTTACCTAGATTCCATCATAGCATTTGTTCAAGCCTCACTGGCTATTCTGATGGACAAGATGGCAGGATAAGGAATAGACAACTGTAAGTGGGCTAGCTTGGGGATTGGTGGAATGACTGGAACCCACAAGCTTTCAGTGATGGCTCAAGGTCATCTTGGAAAGAGCTCTTAGGATTGCTGCCTCAAGCATCTGTGTGCAGACATGTGCAGGGTGACATTTTTTATCAATGATAATCCCTTGGAGAAAGGGATAGACAGCAGGGCTCATCCAAAGTAAAGACCTCAGAAAGGACACGGCAGACCAGAATCTATCGAATGGCTCCAATACCATGAGAGGAAATGACCCTCAGCACTCTTCAGATTCCCTTGCTTCTGGGGTAGCAATGACAGGATGGTGAGGAGGGGCTCACAGGTTGTTGAGATTCATGGGTTTAGACCATCTATATGCTTCATATTCTCTGTCCAGCATCCAACAAGCTTACAGATCACTGGATAACCACACCAATAAGGACACTCCTGTTATGAACAACACCAGAAGAAATGGTGTGATGGCAATTAATGGGAGTGTGCTTTTTCTGGCTCCAGGCCCAGCACTCTCTGTTCTCTGGTGCCACCTGGCTGCTCTTGGTCATGTGTGTTCATACATGTGCACCTCTTTACCACTATAGTGGATTTTTGTGGTCACTCTTTCCTCTCTGCCCTCACCCTCTCTCTTAGCATATTTGTGGGTGAGTGCACTCCTCAGTGGGGGAAGCAGCTTTGTAAATAACTTTTTTTATGGGGCCATTCAAATAAATGCCTTTGCTAAAGAACTGAATCTACTAGGTGATTGTTAAGGGGGAGTAGACTAATGGGGGCTCAAGAACTAGTGCTAGGAGGCTAATCACTCACAGGGCTAACCTTAGGAGCACATCTGTAGTAGCAGTCACTCTTCTGGAGACCCAACCTGTTTTTGCTGGTGTGAGTTGGACAATTGAGCTCATTAAGAGGTTACCAGTGTTCCATCTGTTCTTCTCTCACACACAAATACACACTTGGTTCTTGTAGGTATACAGACTGCTACAGGCTAGCTTTCCACTAACCAAATGACAAGAGAAATTTTTTAGAAAATAAATATTTCACTCACTCATTGGAATTAATTTTAAAATGATCTGGATAATTACCTCAATTTTCCACTTGGTCAAATGGAAAATAGGCCTAATCAAGTTCACATCCTATAATAATAGCTCCCATTAACCACACAGATGAGGATTCCCAAAGTGCTTTTCTTCTAGTCATCCCATTAGTCTGGCAAGGCTGCTTCTTGCTCTACCTCCACGGGCTCTGTTGTACCCAAGAAACAGACACCAAATTACCTTCTAGCCATTGACAACTATGAGGTCATGGATTAAGAAGGCAGCCTTCTCTTGTAATTAGAGCAGGACTTATTTAAAAACCATTGTCCCTAGAGAGTCATGTGGATTGGAATCAAGAGACAACCTTCTGTTTGTTAATAGGGTAGAACCCTTTTGATTGAAAACTGAATCTTTCTTTGTACAAATGACACCATTACCCCTGACCTTTGAGGATGTTAGAGTTAGAATATAGAGGATAAGAAGAGGTGATTCATTCTTGAGGGAGGGCTGGGGAACAGGCTCCCCCATATTATTCAGAAGCAACAAGAAGCACAAGACCTGACATGTGGGGATAGTAGGCAGGGCTTTCTTTTGACTTTGGTCTTTCTTTTTTTTTCCCCTCTGGTTGAGCAAGGGTGGAGAGCTTTCTCTCTGTCCTACCTTTCTTCTTTTCTGGAGGAAGGGACAGTAGAGACCAGAATGACTCCTCAGCTGCCCTGTGGATAGAGGTAGAGAGAAGGCTACTCTTCTGGGAGACACAACCAACAGATTTTTTTTTTCTTTTCCTCTCTGTTGAGAGTTGGGACTTCATGACAAGAAGAACCAACTAGACCCAGGAGAAGGGATCCATTACCATCATCCTTTCAGAAGTAATTGTGTGCCTTACATAAGTTATTGTTAAAGATTGTGTTTTCGTTTCATAGGAGTACCTTTGGCATATTTACAGGTACATTTTGTGTTTGGAATTTCCCTTGGTATTCCATGCTCTTGATTCATCTCAACATATACTGAACTGGCTAAGAATTCTGCCTTTGGCAACTTTGTCTAGTAACTTTCATTACATCTCTCTGTTTGGAGCGAAATTGTATTATTGCTTCCTGGTTATTCAGGTTCTGGGCATTTTAGTGGCCAGTACATAGAAGATCCTGAGAGAAATGGTGCTCAACAGATTTGGTGTCCAATAGGTTCCAAAGCATGAGGTAAGCAGTGCATGATTATTTTTATGTCGGCTTTATTGATGAAGAAACAGGACTGAGAGGGATGAAGGACTTGCTCAGAAACATAATAGGTGTCTGAGACAGAATTCAGCGCTGGTCCCCCTATTCCCATACCTTCTCCACTGTACAATATTGTCTCCCTTACTTTTCTCTTCTGTTATTTCCCTTTGATTTTTTCCAGGGGTATAATGGATAAAGAGCTTGCCTCAAAGCCAGAAAGACCTGGTTTCAAGTCTTGTCTCTGACACACACTGCTAGTGTCCCCCTGGGCCAGCCACTCAATGTTTCAGTTCTCTAAACAACTCTCTAAGAATATAAATGAAAGAAAAGATGTTGACCCACATCAGTGCAGGGAGTTTACTCACCTGGAAGTTCCCTATATTCCTGATAAGAAAATGACCAGTCTAATCCCTATCCAAACCTCTTTGACAACCTGACAGACTATTCTTGTGGCCTTGTGGATTGGCCACTTTGTCTCATATTCCTAGAGTCTGTTGATGCATGAGTCATTATATGGGCATCAGAAAAAGAGACAAGGACACCTTCAACACCACAGGCCTTGCTTCAGAGCTTGAATGGACCATTGACTGGGCTCTCCACTTGACATTATCTCATTTTGTGGGATTCTGGGCCACATTTCCCCAGTAGTTCTCTAGAGAAGAGTCACACAATATAGTGGAGGATTTTCTTTGTTTCTTTTCACATTTCATCATATGGAAACCATTCATGTGCCCTTTACTCTGTTCTGTCACTGATAGTAGTCCTTGGGAATGTTTTCAATTGATTTATCTGATTTATCTTTTTTTCCCCTATCAGCTTCTATCCTTTTCCCCAGCCATGCCCCCTGCTGGGAATGCCTGACCTGAACTTCCTGCAAGTATTTCGCTAGATCCCTTGATCACCATCAAATCAGCCCTTTTTAAGTGGATGCCCCCTTGGAGGGGTTAATTAAAGTCTTATTTCTTCTAGGGCTGTGTATGTGCAAGTGTTTGTGTGTGTTTGTGTGTGTGTGTGTGTGTGTGTGTGTGTAGGCATGCACACCAGAAGTATATCACTTAACAAATTCATAATTTCTAAGAGGAAAAATAGACCATATCTGGTATCTGTGACTTTTGACATGGATAAAGTATTTGGAGAGTATATGGAACCTGGGAGTAATAAGGAATATGTCCCTGTTGGTGAGCATCCACAGGGAGAGGCAGTGGAGTATAGTGGAAAGAGTGCAGCACTGAGGTTCAAATACCACCTACTACTTTGTACTTGGGTAACTTTTTTTAAAAAAATTCATTTATATTAAACATTTACTAATTTATTTATTTTTAGTTTCCAACATTCACTTCCACAAGATTTTGAGTTCTAAATTTTCTTCCCATCTTGCCCCTCCTCACACCCCAAGATGGCATGCATTCTGAATACCCCATCCCCTAATCTGCCCTCCCTTCTATGACCCTCCCTTTCTCTTTTCCCCTTCCCCTTTTATTTTCCTGTAGAGTAGGATATATTTCTATACCCCATTGCCTGTATATCTTATTTCCCAGTTGCATGTGAAAACAATTTTTAACATTTGTTTTTAAAACTTTGGATTCCAAATTTTCTGTCTTCCTCCCTCCCCACCCACCCTCATGGAGAAGGCAAGCAACTCAATATAGGTTATACTTGTGTAGTCATGCAAAATAGTTCCATAATAGTTGTGTTGTGAAAAACTATATTTCCCTTCAACCTATCCCACCTCCCATTTATTCTATTCTTTTTTTTTGACCCTGTCCCTCCTCAGAAGTATTTGCTTCTGATTACCCCCCATTTATTCTATTCTCTCTTTTAACTCTTTCCCTCCTAAGAAGTGTTTACTTATGATTATTCCCTCCTCCAATCTACAATCCTTTCTATCATCTCCCCCTTCTCTTATCCCCTTCCCCCCATTACCCTGTAGGGTAAGATAGATTTCCATATCCAATTGAATGTGTATGTTATTCCCTCCTTAAGCCAAATTCCATGAGAATAAGATTCACTCATTCCCTCTCACCTTCCCCTACTTCCTCTCCACTGTAAAAGCTTTTTCTTGTCTGTTTTATATGAGATAATTTACCCCATTCTACCTCTCTCTTTCTCCTCCTGGTATAATCCTCTCACCCCTTAATTTTATTTTTTAGTTATCACCCTTTCATCTTCAACTCACCCTGTGCCCTCTATCTGTCTATATACATATAGTTTCCCCTCCAACTACCCTAATACTGACAAAGGTCTCATGAGTTACAAATATCATCTTTTCATGTAGGAATGAAAACAGTTCAACTTTAATAAGTCCCTTATGATTTCTCTTTCCTATTTACCTTTTCATGCTTCTCTTGAGTCTTGTATTTGAAAGTCAAATTTTTTATTCAGTTATAGTCTTTTCATCAAGCAGCCAGAAAGAAACCATTCAAGTATTGTGGAAACACAATCAGGATAACACAAGATTTAGCAGCTTCTATATTAAGGGATCAGAGGGCTTACAATATGGTATTCCAGAGGTCAAAGGAGATAGGATTACAGCCAAGAATCACCTACCTAGCAGAACTGAGTATAATCTTTCAGGGGGGAAAATGGACATTCAGTGAAATGGAGGACTTTCAAGCATTCTTGAAAAGTTCAAAATGGGTACATGACTTAGACAAAAAGGACGATTTTATAAATAAATGATAGGAACAAGGAAGAAATTACCTCTCAGATCTATGGAGAGTGTAAGAATTCATGACCAAACAAGGCACAGAGAGGTAAAATGAACATTTTTGAATACATAGAATTTAAAAGATTTCCCCCCCCAAAGAAACAAACAAACAAAAAGTACAGCTAAAACTAGAAGCAGGTAAACGAGGAAAAATCTTTACAAAAGCTTCTCTGATAAAGATCTCATTTGCAACATATATGGGGAACCTCTTCAAATTTATAAGAAAAAAAAGGCATTTCCCTAATCCAAGCTATCAATAAGCAATATAGAAAAATTCTTCAAATAACTATTAATTAGGGAAATGGAAATTAAAATAACTGTAAGGTTCCAACTCATATTCGTCAGATTGGCAAAGGGGACAAAAAAGAAAAATGAAAATGCTGGAGGGGCTGGGAAAAACAGGTATACAATGTTTGGTTGGTGGAGCTGTGAACTGTTCCAGCTACTTTGAAAAGCAATTTGGAACTATGATCCCCAAACTATTAACTTGTGCTTACCCTTTTACCCAGTGATAATACTGCTAGGTCTATACACCCAAAAAGATCAAAGAAAAAGAAAAATGACCCATATGTCCAAAAATATTTATAACAGCAATGGAATAGCAAAGATACAAACTAAAGGGGTTGTTAATGGTATGATGATAGATGTTTAGCAACCAGGTCTCTGGGGTGAAAAGGTATATAAATGATCTTACTTTTTAATCTGTATTATTAACCTTTCCTCCATGACTTTCTTAAGTCTAGAAATAAATAAAATAATAAATCAAGTCTTTATTTATGGAATTTACCTAATTCACAGTATAAATGCTCACACTAAAAATTCAGCCTTTTCTTTTGAGTTGGAATGAGCTGGTTTCAACACAGCCCCCTGAGTATTTCCCATCAATTGGGGAATGGTCAAACAAGTTATAGTATATTGATGTAATAGAATATTATTGTTCTGGAGGAAATTATGAAGGGGATGATTTCAAAGAAACTTATTTGAACAGATTAAGAGTGAAGTGAGCAGAACCAGGAGAACAATTTATATAATAACAATAATATTGTTTTTTTTAAAAAATCATTTTAGAAAGTCTTAGTAACTCTGATCAACACAATGACCAGTCATGATTCCCAGTGGACCCAAGCTTCCCAGCTCTTGAAAGTGAGGTGATGGACTCAAAGGGCAACTGAGGTTTATGTTTTGTTATGGTCTTTTTGGACATAACCAAGGTAGGATTTTGTTTTGTGTTATTATACACATTTGGAATAGGGAGGTTTGTTTTTCTCATTTGGCGAGTGGGTGGGAGTAGAGGAGGATCTTTGTTTAAAAAAATAGAATTTAATTTAAAAAAGTCAAATGAGGGAGTTGGACTTCATGGTCTCTCTGGTCCCTTTATGTTGTAACCCAATCATCCTGCAACACTTGGTTATACTCATTACTGGTCCTTATTATTTCTAGAGTGTCTGTTCATGGCAGAGTTCCTTTCAGTACAAATATCTTCTAGCTATACTACCTCTAGAAAGTGAGGTTGTTTTTTCAGTAAGCCTGCATTTTTTTAAGTAAAATTTACTGTCAAGTTCTCCAGCATAGAGCAAAATCCCAGGAGCCCAGATATAAACTGAAATGCATGAAACATCTGTGAGGCTGGAATGTTCCTTCTCTAACCAGCCCATGTTCTCGTAAAAGAGAAATGGAAATGTTTCCTTCAGATTCTCAGCACACGGCAGGTGGGCAGTGAGCGCCCATCTCATTATGGAGCTGAGCCCATCAATTAGAGGGGGGAAAGGGCTGTGATAGGACCTTGGGGGATGGGACCATTTTCCTCATTAAGTCCTAATGAGATAGTTCTCATTCTTTCCTAACATCATTATGTTCCTGATGTTCTGTCCCTGCCCATTAATTATCCCTAAGGCTCCTGTGAGCATCAGCCTGACTGCCCAATTCACCTGCTCTATTCTTTCTGCACACATTCATCCTACTGCTAGGGAGGGCTTTTCTTTCTTTAGCAAACCTGTCAGTGCAAAGTCATCCCCTCTTTTTAATGAAAACCTGCTTGAATGTTAGAAAAGTCCAGGCTCAGATCTGGAGTCAGAGTCTGTGTGAGTATAAAATGGACTCTATATGACTGGCAGAATGCCGAGGGTCCCTGAAGACAGGGCCACCACATATAACATGACAGACTCCATTACCAATTACTTCTGTAGCTGGCTAACTACTTCTCTTCCTCCTTCATGGCCTGTCAGGCTGATTTCTACAGCTGAGGAGATAGGTAATTGTCTGTGGTTATACAAAGGGAGAGCAGTGCACATGGATGGCTCTAATTAACAGTGAGGCTGCCATGTGTGATTTTTTTTGTAGGATCTTGCTACAAGGGTAACAATGTCACAGGTACCCAAAGGAATGAGTGAGGGCCCTTACATACTGGAGTCAGTCATGCAAGCAAATTAAATAGGATTTGGAATTCAGGATGCTTCTGGTTCTAAGGATTACCTTTGAAATAAAGTATGCACCTGAATAACTTTTAATGAAGATATCTTGGCTACTGTTGAGTACCCAGATGCTCAAAGGTCAAGAGAACTCTTGAATCTGGGTTCTCTTTTACCCTCTGCTTTTTCTCAAAACCCCTTTCTTGTCTCTAGACTCAAATACAAACTCCTCTGTTTGTCATTTAAAGTCCTTCCTAATTAGGGTCCAGAGATCTATCCAGGTTTATTGCACACTTTTCTCCTTCAGTCAATACTCTATAGTCTCATTAAATTGGCCTAATTGCTCTTCCCTTTATAAGGTTCCTGTGGAGAAGGAGCTAGCCATCTCCCCCCAAAAATTTTTCAAACAGCTACTCCTGGTGGGGCAGACAAGCCAGACAAGTTGAAGCAGTCAGGCACCCTAAGGAAGAGACAGGAGGCAGCATGTGCCAGACAGGTTCATTCTCATCCATACCACCTTGACCACCCTCTCTCCTCAGACCCTGATGGGGAAATCCTAGGACCATGAACCAAAGAGACTTGGGGACAGCCAGGCTTCCAGTCCAGTGTCTTAACCACCATCCTATGAAGCCACCCTTGGGGAGATGTAGCTTGGCCATGAACCTGCAGAGGCTGCAGCCACAACTACTGGAGACCCTGAAAGGAAAGTTCTGGCCACCCAAGTCCCTGGCCAGGTTAAATGGTGTGATTTTATCAGCGGAAAAATCTTCTGTATGCCAATAAATTTGACAATCTTGGTAAAATGGACGAATATTTACAAAAATATAAATTGCCAGATTAACAGAAGAGGAAGTAAAATAATTAAATAACCTCATCTCAGAAAAAGAAATTGAACAAGCCGTTAATGGACTCTCTAGGAAAAAGTCTCCAGGGCCAGATTCTATCAAACATTTAAAGAACAATTAATTCCAATACTATATAGACTATTTGAGAAAATAGGTAAAGAAGGAGTCTTACCAAATTCTTTTTATAATACAAATATGGTGCTGATACCTAAACTGGGAAGAGTCAAAACAGAGAAAGAAAATTACAGACCAATTTTCCTAATGAATATAGATGCAAACATTTTAAATAAAATATTAGCAAATAGATTACTGCAATTTATGACAAGAATAATACACTATGACCAGGTAGGATTTATACCAGGAATGCAGGGCTGGTTCAATATTAGGAAAACTATCAGCATAATTGATCATATCAACAACAAAACTAACAGAAACCACATGATCATCTCAATAGATGCAGAAAAAGCTTTTGACAAAATACAATATCCATTCTATTAAAAACACTAGAGAGCATAAGAATAAATGAAGTCTTCCTTAAAATAATAAATAGCATCTACCTAAAGCCTTCAGCAAGCATCATATGTAATGGGGACAAACTAGAAGCATTTCCAGTAAGACCGGAGGTGAAACAAGGATGTCCATTATCACCATGTCTAATAACGTACTGGAAACATTAGCTTTAGCAAGAAGAGAAGAAAAAGAAATTGAAGGTATTAGAATAGGCAAAGAAGAAACAAAGCTATCACTCTTTGCAGATGATATGATGACATACTTAAAGAACCCTAGAGAATCAAGTAAAAAAAACTACTTGAAATAATAAACAACTTTAGCAAAGTTACAGGATATAAAATAAACCCACATAAATAATCAACATTTCTATATTTACTAACAAAACCCACAGCAAGAGATAGAAAGAGAAATTCCATTTAAAGTTGCTGTAGACATTATAAAATATTTAAGCTTTTACCTGCCAAAAACAAACCCAGGAACTATATGAACACAATTACAAAATATTTTTCACGCAAATAAAGTCAGATCTAAATAATTTTAAAAACATCAGTTGTTCATGGGTAGGACAAGCTAATATAATAAAAATGACAATTCTACTTAAATTGATTTACTTATTCAGTGTTATACCAATCAAACTACCAAAAAATTATTTTATAGAGCTAGAAAAAATAATAACAAGATTCATCTGGAAGAACAAAAGGTCCAGAATATCAAAGAGAGTAATGAAAAGAAATGCTAGGGAAGGTGGCCTAATCATGCCACATCCTAAATTGTATTATAAAGCAGTAATCATCAAAACTACTTGGTACTGGCTAATAAATAGCATGGTGGATCAGTGAAATAGGTTAGGTACACAAGACACAAGTAGTCAATGACTACAGTAATCTACTGTTTAATAAACCCAAAGACCTCAGCTTCTGGGATAAGAATTCACTATTTGACAAAAGCTGCTGGGAAAACTGAAAAAGAATATGGCAGAAATTGGGCATAGACCAACATCTTACACCATACATCAAAATAAAGTCAAAATGGGTTCATAATTTAGATATAAAGGCTGATACTATAAGCAAACTGGGAGAGCAAGGAATAGTTTACCTGTCAGATTTGTGGAGAACAGAAGAATTTATGACCAAACAAGAGATAGAGAACATTATGAAATGCTAAATGGATAATTTTGATTACATTAAGTTGAAAAGTTTTTGTACAAACAAAGTCAATGCAACCAGGATTCGGAGGGAAGCAGAAAACTGGGAAAGAATTTTTACAACTAGTGTCTCTGATAAAGGCCTCATTTCTAAAATATATAAAGAACTAAGTCAAATTTATAAGAATACAAGTTATTCCCCAATTGGATAAATGGTGAAAGGATACGAACAGTCAGTTTTCAGATGAAGAAATTAAAGCCATCTACAGTCATATGAAAAACAATGCTCTAAATCACTATTGATCAGAGAAATGCAAATCGAAATGACTCTGAGGTACCACATCACACCTATCAAATTAGCTAACATGACACAACAGGACAATGATAAATGTTAGAGAAGATGTGGGAAAATTGGAACACTAATGCATTGTTGGTGGAGTTGTGAACTGATCCAATAATTCTGGAGAGCAATTTGGAACTATGCCCAAAAGGCTATAAAAATGTGCACACCCTTTGACCCAGCAATACATACCCATGTATTCCAAAGAGATCATAAAAATGGGAAAAGGACCCACATGCACAAAAATATTTATAACAGCTCTTTCTGTGGTGTCAAAGAATTGAAAATTGAGGGGATGGATGCCCATCAACTGCGGAATGACTGAACAAGTTGTGGTATATAAATGTAATGGAATACTATTGTGCTAGAAGAAATGATGAGCAGGCAGACTTCAGTAAAACCTGGAAAGACTTATATGGTGTGATGCTGAGTGAAGTCAGCAGAACCAGGAGAACATTGTACATAGTAATAGCCACATTGTACGATGACTAACTTTGATAGACTTAGCTCTTCTCAGCAATTCAAGGATCTAAGACAGCTCCAAAAGACTCATGATGGAAAATGCTGTCCACATTCAGAGAAAGAACTATGGAATTTGAATGCAGATCGAAGCATACTATTTGCTCTTTTTTTCTTCTGTTTTGTTTTGTTTCTTCTTTCTCATGGTTTCTCCTATTGGTTTTAATTCTTCTTTACAACATGACTAATGTGAAAATAGGTTTAATAGGAATGTATATGTAGAGCCTATATCAGATTACATGCCATCTTGGGGAGAGAGTGGGGAGGCAAAGGGAGAAAATTTAAAACTCAAAAGCTTATGGAAGTGAATGTTGAAAACTAAAAGTAAATTAATTAAAAAATTAAATTAAAAAAATAAAAATAAAAACTGACCATAAAAAAATACTCTAGGTCATGAGTCCCCAATCATGTGCTTCATCCATTGATTAGCAGCTGATATCAAATCACCAGCCAGATTCAATTAATCGGACCAGGGATGGAGAATCTGCAGCTTCAAGACCACATGTGACCCTCTAGGTCCTCAAGTGCAGCCCTTTGATAAAGTTTGTATTCAATCAAAAGGCCACACTTAAGGACCTAGAGGGCCATATGTGGCCTTGAGGCCAGAGGTTCCCCATCCCTGAACTGGACATTTTAAACTAAAATGTACATCTTACTATGGTGGAAAATTAAGATTAGTCAGTACTAAACATTCCACTATGAATCTGTGCCCCATTCTTCCACTCATACACACTGCAGGAGAAAGTGGAATCAAGTTTGGAGCACATGTGGCAAAAAGAGCACCTGGGCTTCTGGACTTGTCAAGATGTCCCCCCTTAGCCATGGCATAGCTTTCTGATGGGTCCTGAAACAGCCTGCCTCAGTGTGTCTTATTTGTAGTGTGTCATAGAGTTTAAATTAGTTTAATATCTTTGATTGATTCGATAGAGATGTTTACATTTGCAGAATTGTATGTTTCCCTGATGATCCAGCTTTTCCACCTCTTATGCCTCCTTGGCAATTTTCTTTGTATACTCACTTTACTCCAGTTACTGAGTGCATTTGGGGTAGAGTGTGGCCTAGGTTTATGTCTTGACAGTTATGCATTTAGTATTCATGCATTTGTCACTCATATATTTATGAGGATCTGTGATATTATTTTTTTGTCATATTGCTAAGTAAATGATTATGCTTGAAATGTTTTAAAAGTTTCATCATTGTGAGTGGTTGGTTTGTGTAAATGGAAACACATTGGCAGGGGCTAGAGTGGTGAATAGACAGAGTGCATTCCCTCACAACACAGTTACCCCTAGGACCTTAAGAATGTTTGAGTATATCCTTGTGGTGGCAGTTATTCTCTGGGAATCTAGACCAAGCAGTATGAGAGCAGGTTGGAGTCCATGAGCTTGCTCAGAGAGTGAATGTGTTTCCACATACCCTGTATGAGTGGTGTGATGAATTAGTGTGGGTAGTCACCCCACAGACTCATCATATCTTCACCAATCTAAATGTGCTCATCTCTTTCAACTAAGTGGATTACGTTATTATTTCTCCCAATTTCTCTTGCAGTTCTTTCCCATAAGTCCCATATACCCTCTCCTCATTTTTTTCTCATTTGCATCAGATGCCCTGTTTACTTTATTTTCCTGGATACTTGCTTTTCTATACTTTTTGTGGAATACACACACACACACACACATAAATATACACACATACACCATATACTTATGTACGTATGAATAGATATAAATATGTCTGTATGCGCAAACCACTGACTTCCCTCATTAGAAAGTACCCTCTACGCTATCAGGAATTGTTTTGTTCTTACCTCTGTGTCCTCATTTTTTTTCATCCTTCCCTCAGCTCCTAATGTAGATGCTTTCAATAGGAACAGTGTTGGGTATAATCAAGATATGAGCTTAAATCCTGCCATACTTTCAGACCCCCCCCCCCTTCTTGGTTCTGATTGTGGGGCTGAGAAGTCATTTATATGGGATACGTGACTAGCATCCTAATCCAAAATGACAAATGCCCAGCCTATAGATGATGCTTGTTAGAAAAAAACTAGGGATCACCCCCCTGAAAACCAGTACATTTTGTCTTAATAGAATTTGATTTAAATGGAGGCTGGTAATTATTTTCTGCACTGCTTTTCTGCATTTGTGGTGCAGAGTGGATACAAATGCATCAACCCAAAACTTATGGGATAGCTGAGCTACCTTGGGATTGAGGAAAGGCTTACTTTATTTAGCAGGCTATCTTAGGAGATATTTCCGCATGGAATGCATCTCCATTACTTTCTACATTCCATCTTGTCCATGCTGTGAATGAATTCTCCTTGAAAGAATTCAAAGGCGAAGCCACCTTGCTGACCTTGGTCAGCTGCCTTCCCTTCTCTGCGCTTCCTTAGTCCTCCCCTGGAGAATGAGGGGTATGGACATACCGTCTCCTCCAGCTCCAGTTCCCATGGACTATTGTGCACATGATATTCATTCTCACCAGAACGAGCAGCAGGCTTACAGTGAACCCTTCAGCCCAGAGCTGTGCCATTGAGTCGGCGGTCTCCAGGAAGTGAAGATGTTTCAATGTTTTGCTGAATCATTCCACAAAGATGTCATTTTCTCCACAATTCCCAAATCAGGAAATGATTTGCAAAGAGATGACAAGACTTTGGGTCTGTGCTCAGCGAGCGGCCCTTTTTCTTGGAGCTTCTGGCTGAGTTCTTTCTGTAAGTGCGTTCCTTCTTCAGGGCTACCTGGGCCCATCATTTCAGCCCCCTGCTCTTCAGCTTCCTCATCTGTCAGTCAAGGGGCTGAATTAGGTGGCCTTGAGGTTCTGTTCAGCTCTAGGTCTTATGGTCCTGGACTTGAAGGTGACCACTACATGGGACTTGAATCACTTCGTGTGAGTGAAAAAGAAGCTGGAAAGTTTGCTCTGAGATGTCATTCAGTGATTTGAGAGATGAGAGGCTGCGTAGGGTCTCCTTCCTCATGAGATGGTTTATACCTCACAAAGGCAATGGGGTCCTTTCTACAGATTGGCAGGGATCTGAAGTTCTAGACCTCCCCATCTAGAAGTCCTTAAGTTCTAGTTCTGTCCCTCTGTTTCATCAGAGTTATTTTAATTTGCATTTTTCTAATCAATAGTGATTTGGAACATTTTTTTCATATGACTATAGATAGCTTTGATTTCTTCATTTGAAAACTGCCTGTTCATATCCTTTGACCATTCATCGATTGGGGAATGTGTTCAGTCATTTTCAATCATGTCTGATTCTTTGTGACCCCATTTGGGATTTTCTTAGCAGAGATACTGAAGTGGTTTGCCATTTCCTTCTCCAGCTCATTTTACAAATGAGGAAACTGAGGCAAAGAGGGTTAAGTGACTTGCTCAGGGTCACACAGATAGTAAGTGTCTGAGCCCAGATTTGAACTCAGGAAGGTGAGTCTTCCTGACTCCAGACCCAGCACTCTGTGCACTATGGAGCCACCTAGCCATCATATTTATCACACATGAATACTCATTTACATGTGTTCTTTCCACTTTCTCTTTACATGCTTGCTCCTTAACTTCATGCAATCTGATTTCTAACTATACCCCTCAATTGAAATGACTTTCTCCACTGTGACCAAGGATTTCGGAAACATTTAGTCCAATGGCCTTTTCTCAGCCTTTATCTTTCATGACTTTACAGCAACTTTCACCTAATCTCCGAATCTGGGAGCTGAAAGGGATCCGAGGGGTCATTTGATTCTCCAAGGTGCCTGCCACATATGGAAGAGTACCCAGGCTGATGGTGCGCTAAAAAATTGCTACCATTTTTCTTCAAATTCTAGGTTTGATTCAGGGTATGCAATGTTGTTTGTGGATAGAAAAGTTTCAAAGCCTTTTGAAGTCTTTGATAGTTTGATAGAGAAGTTTCAAAGACTAGAGAAGTTTCTAAATTTCCATGACAGATTCCCAAGATTTGCAAGATGAAAATCGCACTGGTGAAGTAAAGCCTTTCCTGATTCCATCAGGTTTTCTCTCATTTAAATAGCTTCAATTTCTACTCAGATTTAATCTACAAATATCTATTGGATTTTTTTCTCTTTTTTTCAGTCTCCTTAAACTGTCAACATTATCCAAGCCTAAACACAGGCAGAGCCGAGCTGAAGAAGGGAGAAGATAATTGGGAATAGTGATCGAACCTCTGCAGAGAAGCTAAGAAAGCCAAGCATTAAGCAGCCACAGACAAACTTCTCTTGCTTTTCACTTGTGCTTGACTAACCCAAGGATGAATGAAAGCCACTGATATTACTTCCTAGTCACACAGAATGCTGGTGTTGAGGAGCTGTGTTCACCACTTTCCCCAAAGAAGTTCATGAAAGATTATTATAATTAGGACTGGCCCACGCCAAAGTCCCAGGACTCTGCACACACACTGAGTACTGAGAGGATGAAGAGGAGCTCCAAAGGGTGATCAGTGACAGCTCTGGCTGATAACCCAGCCCTTGAGGTGCTGTGTCTAAGACCATTCACAGCACAGTCTGAGGCAAAAAATTCCCACCTTGTCCCCAAAGTACACACAGGGGAACACAAATATAGACACACAGGGAGGGTCATAGGAGTGGCCAGACTCCCAAGCCTTTTATAAACTGCTTCCAACCCAGTTTCCAAAATGAACTCAAATAACACTCTCTTCCCTACTTTGGTTTAGTTCTTTTAATGACCATCTCTGTGTTGATGATTCTCAAATCGACTTACACTGCCCCAACCTCTCCATTGACCTCCAATCTTACACCTCCAACTGCCTTTCAGGTATCTTGAACTAGACGTCCAATAGATATCTTAAATCCAACCTATCCAAAACTGAATTTGTTATCCCTCTAAATAACCCCCCACTCACCCACACACACACACCTTCCCTATTACTGTAGAGGGCAACATCATCCTTGAGTCTCTATGCTCACAACCTAGGAGTCACTCCTGATTTCTCACTTTCTCTCACCTCTTCCTCATATTCAATCCATTGTCAAGACATGTTGCTTTTACCTTTACAACATCTCTCAAATACACCTCCTTCTGTCCCCTCACACCACCACCACTCTAGTGCAGACCTTTATCACCTCACACCTGAACAATTGCAATAGCCCACTTTCGGGGAGGAACTCCCTGCCTCAAGTCTCTCCCCACTCCAGTCCATCCTTCATTTAGCCACCAAAGTGATTTTCCTGAACCATAGGTCTGCCTATGCCATTCCCCAACCCCCACTCAATAAACTCCAATGTCTTTCTACAAGTTCCAGGATCAAAACCAAAATGCTCTGGCCTTCAAAGCTCTTCATAGCCTGCATTCCCCTACCTTCCCAGTCTGTTCCTCATATAAAACCCTCCACCTCTCAGCTGGGAGCATTTTCTCTGTCTGTCCCCTCTGCCTGGAAGGCTCTCCCTTATCACCTCTGCCTCCAGGCTTCCTCTAAGTCCCAACTAAAACCCTATCTTCTGTAGGAAGTCTTTCCAAACCTTCCTTTTTTCTAGTGCCTTCCCTCTGTTAATTATTTCCTATTAATCCTGTCTATAGTTTATTTGTATATATCTGTCTTCATGTTGAGCTCCTTGAGGTCAAGGATTGTCTTTTGTCTTTTTCTATATTCCCAGTACTTAGCACATCTGTATCCCACAGTGCCTGGAACATAGTAGGCACTTAATAAATATTTACTGATTGAAGTTGCTTGTGCCCAGTCTTCCATCTACCCCTCCATGTCTGCACAGGCTGTCCCTGGAATGCTCTCTCTTCTTACTTTTGTTCCTGGGAATCCCTACTTCCCATCACACCTCAGCTTACTGTTTTCTCACTCTCTCCCCCACCCCCTTTTGCACGCCTTCTCCCCATCCTGGAAATTTTGTAATATTTACAATCTATATTTAGTATTTTCTTACCCATGCACATTTTTCCTCCTACCAAAATGTAACCTCCTTAAGGGCAGTGGCTGTTAACTTTTTGTCTTCTTATTCCCTGATACCAGGCTGACACTCAAGGTGTGCCTGTCTTTAGAGCTATATTTCCAATTGTGATGTGTCTCAGAAACAATTATAATAACTGCCAATAACTGTTGTCTCTAGTATCAGGTCTCACTTTTCTAATTGTATCCATGGAATTCTCTCAAAGTAGCAGTGGTCTGTGTGTGTGAGCACATGACTATGCCAAGGCCCTATCTTGCTACCTCCTTTCCCTTGCTTGAATGCAATAAGAAATAGGGCTGACAAGAAGAAGGATTCAGGGCCAATGAGGTGCGTGGAGCAGAAAAAGGAAGTGAGGGAGGAGATTAAAGCAGGGACCATCCCTTGGCTAGCAGAGATTGGGCAGCTGTGAGGATGTTGGACAAAAGAAAACAGGAGTAGGGTAAAGCATGATCTTGGGTCACGTGGATAAAAATGGTGGGGAGAGAGTAGGGTGTGTGTGGGGGGTGGACTCTCAAGGAGGAAGGTCAAGGAGAAGGCAAACTTGGCTCACTTCAAAATTCACTGATTTTCTAATGTTCCTTCCGTGTTTTCCGGCATCACTCCCCTCACCCAGAAGGCCAGAGCCTTCCCCTCAAATTCTGTAGGTATCTTATGTTCACCTCTATTTGTTGTCAGCACAATAAGAATGTAAGCTTCTTGAGGGCAGGATTTATCTTTTACCTCTCTTTGTATCCCCCAGGGCCTAGCATAGTCCCTGACACATAGTGATTCAAGTGATTTTTTATTGATTGAATGATTGTTATACATGGATCAGATAATGAAGGGTGCCCAGTGAATCCCAACAGGGGACCTTTCATCCAGTGCTTCTTCCATCTTTGGTCCTGGGCTCCAACATGCTCACCCACATCAGGATAGATGTTTCCTCTGGATCCCTTTGAACAAGGTCCAGTTGCCTGGCTTTGGTTGCTGCCAGCTAACAATCTCCCCAGCATGGCCCTGCCAGGAGTAGACGTGAGCATGGGGCCAGTCTTCAGAACAACGCATTCAGTGCCAATAAGTTACCGCCATCCAGGGCCACCAAAGGGCTGGCCTCTGCTCCATCCATCTGGGAAGCAGCAGCCCCAACAGAACCATTACAATAAAAAAGAATGTCAGACCAGGTCAGTCAAGCAATGTGCCAGCTCCCTGTGTGTACCCTGTACCCTGAACGAGGTTCAGACTGGCTTCTCTGGACAGCCCTTTGGCATGCTTCAGCATGTGTCACCCCAGGGCAGCCTGAGAGGGGCAGAGAACTGGAGATCCTGGGGGCTTCTTGCCTGTTGTTCATGCAGCCAGCTTTGGGTTCACTCTTCTAGGGCCAGTTCAGCTGCTTTACGTCTTTCCAACCCTAGGAATACTCTGAGGTTCAGTGTGTGTGTTGGGGGGGGTCATCATTTCAGCTGGCATGCTGCTGTGTTCTCCCCACTCAACTTCCAGCGATAAGCATTATCCAATTTTCCATTTAACCAATGAACATAAATTAGGTTTCAGAAAAAGATATTTACTTAGAAGATAGAGCAAGAACAGAAGTAATAAACCTTATTCCTCTCAACACATTCTCCCCTATACCTCCTTGGTCCCTAGGGAGGATGGGTTCAAACTTAGCATGGTCTCTACATAGCATTCACCCCACCAGGTTCACTTCTGACAGAGGTACACCTGCTGGATGGGTCTTGGTCTTGTACCACTGGCCTAGGTCTCAAAGGTCATTTCTCAAGGCCTTCATGCTGGGCTGGTTTCAAAACCTGGCAAGGACTTGGGCCCCAGATCTCTGGTGACTTGCTGTTCTGGCCTTTCACTTAACAATGGGACCTAAAAAATGCAGAGGCTGCTATCCACTTGATGGAACTCATGTTGGCCTTGTATGGGGAGGGCCCAAGGTTACTCCTCTTACATTGTTGTCTTTCCCCCAGACAACAGCTGGGTAAGGAAGAGCCAGAGCAAAGCCAAAGGCCTGGTTGGGGTGTTCACCCCAGTTCTGGCTGTGCAGCCAAGCAGTGTTTCTCTCTCTGCAGCATGTTGCCAGCCTTTTCCAGGTGGGGATTGCTCCCCCAAGCCTACTCACCACAATGTTTACAGAAAACCCAACACTGGATGTAGGAGAGCAAAACAGGGGCTTAAAAGTCCACCTTCCCCCAAATGTTTTCCACTATGTCCCCATTTTCACTATTGTAGTCACCGAGGCACTGCCTGCATCCTCAGGGCATGGAGGTCCTGGTGTTCATCGTGGTCTTTGTATGCCCAATGCTGCCTTCAGTGCCTTACAGCAAGGAAGCACTTCATGTTTGTTTAAATAAATTCACCTGAACACTGATAAATGCTTACCTTGGTCCTGGAGGAGCTCCATCCCAGAGTCCAAATGGGAAGAACTTGAAGGGTCATCGAACTTTCCCAAATGGCCCTGGCATTCACCTAAGGCTATAATCCTTCCAACTGTCCTTTTGTAGTAGCTTTGACCCTGCCTCCACCTCCAATTCTCTGTTACCCGTAACCCAGTCCAGCCCTCATTGTCTGCACCTGGCCCCAACCTAGACCCCAACTCCTTGATTCCATCTAGCCACCTTCCATTTGGCTCAGGTCCCTGGCTTTCATTGGGGGCACCCAGCCCTTCAGGGTCCTTCTCTGTTACCTCTCAGTCACCCAAGCTATTGGCCAGTCCTTGATCACATCTGTATCTTCCCATAGTCTTCTGTATAAAAGGTCCATCTTGCCTCCATCAAAGGCCTGGCCCTCTTGTCAATACAGGTGTCACCATAACTTGGATTCTTAAAATCTTGCCCACCTCAATCAGTGTTTTAATAAACCTTGTCTCTGACTGAGAGAAGGCTTAAGTCAAATTCATTCAAGGCAGGACCCACATCTTTTGTCCTTGAATTTCGAGGTTCCCAGCACCCCTAGACTGCAACACCCCCACTATTTTCCAGCTCTCCTTCATGGTCTGTCTTACCCTCTTAGAATGGAAGCTTCTTGAGAGTAGAGACTGGTTTGTTTTCTTGATTTTTTTTCCCTCAGTGCTTAACATAGTGTCCAGCTCATAGTAAATGCTTAATACATCCTCCTATCTACCCTCAAGATGTTATCTGTATATCTATGTATCCATCTATGTATCTAGTATGTATGTATGTATATACATATATGTATGTATGTATGTATATACATATATGTATGTATGTATATGTGTATCCATCCATCTGACTTCACTGCTCCTTTACTGGCCCTTTAGCCAGGCAGTGGTCACTTATAGTGGGCATCCTCCAAGGCTTTGTCTTGGACCCTCTTGTTTAGTGATTTCATCAGCTACCGTGGGTTCAATTCTCGTCTCCCTCTAGATCTGTATATTGGCATACCTTGTTTTATTGCACTTTGCTTTATTGTGCTTTGCAGATATTGTATTTTTTTTTAACAAATTGAAGGTTTGGGTCAACCCTGCACCAAGCAAGTCTGTCTGTGCCATTTTTCCATAGCATGCGCTCACGTTGTATCTCTGTGTCACACTTTGGTAACTGGCAATGTTTCAAACTTTTTCATTGTTATTATTATTCTATCTGTTACGGTGACCTGTGATCAATGATCTTCGGTGTTACTATTGTAATTATTTGGGGGCACCATGAATTGTGCCTGTATGAGATGGTGAACTTAATTGATAAAGGTTGTGTGTGTTCTGACTGTGTTAATGACTGACTGTTGCCCTGTCTCTCTTGCCCACTCCAAGGGCCTTCATGTTCCCCAAGGGACACAACAATACTGAAATTAGGCCAATTAATAGCCCTACAATGACTTCTAAGTGTTCATGTGAAAGGAAGAGTCTATCTACATGGCAAACTTCATTGTTGTCTTATTTTAAGAAATTACCACAGCTACCCAGACCTTCTGCAACTGCCATCCTGATGAACAAGCAGCCATCAACACTGAGGCAAGACCATCCATCAGCAAAAAGATTATGATTCACTGAAGGCTCAGATTTTTTTTTAGCAGTAAAGTATTTTTAATTAAGGTATGTATATTTTTTGACATAATACTACTGATGCGGTTTAGGGGGTCAGGGGTGCTGGAACCCCAAAATCATAACACGCGGATCCTGCCCAAAAGAATTTGACCCAAGCCTTCTTTCAGTCAAAGACAAGGTTTATTAGAACATTCATCATATTGGGCAGACTCTTAAGTAGTCTGAACATTAGTGAGCAGTGGCTAGATTTTAAGAATCTGAGCATCTTAATGGAGACAAGATGGACCTTATATACAGAAAGCCTGTGTGAGGGACCTAGGAGTGGCCAGTAAGCTGGGGTGAACAGAACTCCTGGGACCTGGACCTCGTGGCCAAGGGAGAATGGAGCTTAGCTAAAACTAAGGGTGGGAAATGGCCGGGGGCCATACATAGGGAGGTAAGACAATGGAGGGGAGATTGGATGTGGCCACAATGAAAGGCCAGTTGATGGGATTAAAGCCTCAGGTGAATGCCAGAAATTTGACCATGTGGGAAAGTCTAGGGCTTTTCCTTTCTGGGGCCCAGATCCCAACCTCATCACTATTGCATACTTAATAGACTACAGTATAGTATAAACATAATTTTTATATGCATTGGGAAACCAAAAAATTCATGTGACTCATTTAATTGTAATATTTGCTTTATTGCAATGGTCTGGAACCAAACCTGCAAAATCTCTAAGGTGTGCCTGTATTCAGCCCTACCTCTATCTCATCTGAGTCACAAATATGAATCATCAACTGCCTCCCGGATGTCTTGAATGGATGTCCTGTGGGTAACAAAGGAGGTCCAAAGTAGAGTTCTTATCATTCCCCCACAATCTCTATTCTTCTGAAGAAGCTCCCACCATCTTCCCACATCCCCAGGCTCACAGCCTCAATGTCACTCCTATAAGGAATTCACTCCTCATATCTAATCTGTTGTCATGCCTTGCCATTTTCAGTTTCACAAAATTTCTTATATATTTCCCTTCTCTCCACTCATATAGTTTCCCTGCCCCCCTTGCCTGAGCTATCACAGCAGTCTTCTGGTATGCCTTGCTGTGGCAACTCTCTCACCACAACAACCAAGTGTTCACTCAGCTGCCGAAGGCAGGTCTGACCATAGCACCTGCCTATTCAGTAAACTCCAGGGGCTCCTTGTTGCCTCACAACTAAAAAATAAAGTCTACTGGTTGGCATTTCAAGCTCCTCACCCCTCCTGACCCCCTCCTACCATTCCAGTTTTCCTGTATTTTAATCCCCTCTGCACACTCTACACTCCAGCTATATATGCATATTTGCTATTCTTCACAAAGGACAATCCATTTCCCTCTTTTATGAATTTGCATCGGTTATCCCCTATGCCAGGAATGTGCTCTCCTCTCTCTCTTTCTCTCTCAATCTCTCTCTCCTCTCCTCTTCTCTCCTCTCTCCTTCCCTCCCTCCTTGACTTCCATCAAAACTCAGCTCAAATCCTATGTTCTGTAGGAGACCTTTCCCTGTCTCTTCTCCTTCCCTCCAGTGCTAGTCCCTTCCCGCTAAAATTACCTTCAATCCATGCTGTATATATCTAGTATGTACACAGTTATTTATGCTTTCTCTCTTGTTAGAATGGGATCTTCTTGAGTGCAGAGACTATGTTTTGGCCTTTCTTTTGTCCCAGAACTTTTCCTGGTGCCTGGCATTTAGTAAATGCTTAGCAAATGCTTGTTGCTGGACTGATGAGCCCCCATTAGTGTTCTTTCCCCTTGTGATTATCAGTTGACATCAATTAGTCATTAACTAAAGGAATATCTTCCATGATTCCACCAAGAGCTATCGGGCTCTATTTCTCTACTCCCAGGCACATGGACAGAATGGAAGGTGACGGTGGACAAGCACTCAGAATGGAAAGAAAAGGTGGGATGAGTCCTTCCCAATGTCGGGAGCGGAGCCAGCTAATGGGGAGGGATTGGTGAACTTGCCTTTTCTGACTTTGGACATCCTTTGTCCCTGTCCCATAACCACATTCATTCAGCTCCCATTTTTAGTGGGCTGCTAACTCCGTGTGCCCTGGGGCAGCTCTCAAGAGCCTCTGGCTGCTCACAGAGAAGGAGCTCATTTAAGACTCTGACATAAATGCATTGCAATCAATTCAAATGCTATTTAAAAGCTAGAAGTTGCTTGCTTCTAGAATGAATCTACTTAGCAGCATGTTGCCAAGGAAGGAGGCTGCATCCTTCCGCATGCTCACATTACCTATATTATCAGAGGCAATTATTGTGGCCATAGGCAAGTTAATAAACAACGTGCATTTAAGAATTGAGCATTTCATTCCCTGGAAGCCTTCTGTCTGGCATGGGGCATTATGGGAAAGAGGAGCAGCTGTGCATCTTTCAGGACCTTGTCAAGGAGCTCCTGGACTGGACTGGTCCTTAGAAACCTTCCTACTATAGGGACCCTCCAGAATCCATCTCGCCCAGCTGTGGATACTGATGAAACCACACTTCCACCTTTCCTCAAACGAGCCCGCAACAGGACCCAGAAATGTGACAGTAACTCCTCTTGTTTTTCTCCCAGTACAGGTCCCCCCCAAGGACTCTAACATGTGCCTTAGTTGAAAATCGCTATACAAATACAAGGAAAACAATTTAAAAAAAAAACAACAAGCATACATCCTTGTGAAAGATCTACTGCTCCAGGGTGCATAAGTAACATCTCCTTCCTAGACAAGAGGGAGGCCAGCAGAGCATTCATTAGCAGCTAAGGCCATCAGTATTGCATTCAGGAAACTGCCACAGAACAGTGAGTTCTGGCCCTGATTTATGGCTCCCCTGGGGGGACGATGGAGTGGCAAGTTTTGGCAGACATGCTAAATGGTATGGGTAAGAGTCAGCAAGTGGGGCTGTGTCAGGAACTGGGGCTGCCATGAACCATTATGCACCGTGGAGCTACAGATGGAGCCCCACAGCTATGGCGGCTGAGCTAAAGAAAAAACAGTCTCAGGGCAAAACTCCAAGCTTCAGCTCTTCCAGAATCTCCTCAGGTGGGCAATCCTATCACTGCTGCAGATTTGGGCCCTCTGGGGTCATTCTGACCTCACCTAAGTAACTGGCCTGGAGCTGGAAGGGCCTCTCTGGAGACCGTGGGGTTCAACCCCCTTATTGACAGAAGAGGAGACTGAGGTACAAGGAGGGGAATTGATCCTATGAGCAGAGCATCCTGGATCTAGAGCTGGAAGGGACCCATTTTAGTCTAACCTTCCTCATTTTTCAGATGAGAAAACCAAGGTTTAGGGAAGTGAGGTTACTTAGGATTATAGACGTGAAACTGGGAGGGACCCCATATTACAGATGAGGAGACTGAGGCCCAGCAAGGAGAAGTGATTTGTCTGAGGCCTCACGGCTAGTGAGTATGAGAGGTGGGGTTTGAACCCAGGGCATCTGATTCTGAAGCCAGTTAGAACTGTCTACCCTGGGAGATCCATTCAGCACACAAGGGACTTCTGTCTAGTTCTTTAAAAATATTTGGTCAGTCAATGTATTACCCTTAGCTCTCACATCATTAATCCATCAATCAATTCACTCATCCAGGGAGCATTTATTAAGTACCTGCTATATGCCAGTCATTGTTCTAGGTACTGGGGATACAAAAACAAAACAAAACAAAACAAAAAACCCAGCCCTTGCCTTCAGGGGACTTACATTCTATTAGGGGACAAAAAAAGCTGATAGCTGAGACGATAAATAATATACTATAGGAAAGGCAATCTCTGTGGAGATGGCACCATCCACTGCTTAAGAGTTGATTTCCAATGAAATAAGAGCTGCTGTCTGGGCAGGTGTTCATTTTTCTTTTCTCTTTTTCTTTTTTTTTCTTTTTAACATGTGTTTTTAAAACTTTGGGTTACAAATTTTCTCCCTTCTTCCCTCCCCACCCACCCTCACTGAGAAGGTAAGCAACTTGATACAGGTTATACATGTGTAGTCATGAAAAACACTTCCATGGTAGTCATGTTGTGAAAAATTAAGTCTATTTCCCTTCATCCTATCCTACCCCCCATTTATTCTAGTCTTTCTTTTGACACTGTCCCTCCTCAGAAGTGTTTGTTTTTTATTATTCCCTCCCTCAATCTGCCCTCCCCTCTATCAACCCCCTGCTCTCTTGTTCCCTTCCCCCCTTATTTTCCTGCAGAGTAAGATAGATTTCCATACCCCATTGGGCATGTTATTCCCTCTTTAAGCCAGATCCTATGAGAATAAGATTCACTAATTCCCTCTCACCTTCCCCCATTTCCCCTCTACTGTAAAAGCCTTTTCTTGTCTGTTTCATGTGAGATATTTTACCTTATTCTACTTCTCCCTTTCTCCTCCCAGTATAATCTTCTCTCACCCCTTAATTTTATTTTTCAGATATCACCCCTTCATCTTCAACTCACCCTGTGTCCTCTATCTATACAAACATATAATTTTTTCCCTCCCACTACCCTAAAATTGACAAAGGACTCATGAGTTACAAACATCATCTTTCCCTGCAGAAATGTAAACAGTTCAATCTTAATAAGTCTCTTATGATTTCTCTTTCACGTTTACCTCTTCCATGTTTCACTTGAGTCTTGTATTTGAAGGTCAAATTTTCTATTCAGCTGTGGTCTTTTCCACAAGAATGCTTGAAAGTCCTCTATTTCATTGAATGACCATTTTTTACCCTGACAGATTATATTCAGTTTTGCTGGGTAGGTGATTCTAGGCTGTAGTCCTAATTCCTTTGCCCTCTGGAATATCATACCCCATGTCCTCCAGACCCTTAATGTAGAAGCTGCTAAATCTTGTGTTACCCTGATTGTGTTTCCACAATACTTGAATTGTTTCCCTCTGGCTGCTTGCAATATCTTCTCCTCGACCTAGGCAGGGGTTCATTTTTCTGCATGGGTGATACTGAACCTGGAGAGTCTTGGCCCTTAAAAAGAAAAGAAGTCTTTTTTACCCCTCCCCCCACCAGGAGATGAGGTGAAGAGACCCTGAATCACTGTGAGAGAGAGAAGGCTTAGACATGAGCCTTACCCCTTCATCATGTAAGATGTAACATTGAGGTGCTCTTTCTCTCTGTCTCTCTCATCTCTCTCTGTCTCTGTCTCTCTCCCACTGCTATCCCTCGGACCATCATTATTACACTTTAACACCCCCTTTGAATATATTTTACAAATATATCAAATGGGATACTTTTTGTAAAGTGCTTAGTATGATGTCTGGCACAGAGTAGGTGTTTAATAATTTCATATTCTCTTCCCACCTTTCACCTTTTCCATGTAGAAGCATACCATAGATGGTACCCATCCTGAGCTCATATTACCTGAGGGCTCCTATACTCTAAATTCAGGAGCTATCTTTATAAATGGGAACTTAAACAATTAGCATGGCAGTGCCTGGCACATAGAAAGTGCTTAACAAATGCTGCTTGACTGAATTCAATGTTCTCTCCAGGTGGGAGTGGAGGAGAGTCTCCAAACACTCTGGAGTTCAGCATTATTGCTCCATGTATTCCATGCTCATGATGTCAATGTTTGTGTTAGTGTTCTGCAGGCATGGGGGACAGTCTGGAGAAAGGCAAGGTGATGGAAGCTGGAATATCATGGAAGAGAAAGAGAGAGTCAGCCTTTGGTTGACATGTAGATCATGTGAAGAGAAAATGATTAATGTCCAATGCTCTTAGAAACGTCATTTGGAGTCAGCTGGTGAATGACTTTCAATGCTCAACAGAGCATGTATTTTATCCTGGGGACAATAGGGAGCCATGCAACTTCTTGAGCAGGGGAGTGGGGCTTCTTTTCATTGTAATGTTTGGGCCTGATGTTGTATTTGGCATCACTCCTGGCAGCCATGTCATCACTGGTAGTATGCTTCCACTTAGATATATCCAGCATATCTTTTCAGTGCTTTTTGCAGGATCTGAAATTAATTCTTTTTGTTGTTGTTGTTGTTGTTTTAACTTTTTGGTGAGGCAATTGGGGTTAAGAGACTTGCCCAGGGTCACACAGTTAGTAAGTGTCAAGTGTCTGAGGTCAGATTTGAACCCAGGTCCTCCTGACTCCAAGGCCAGAGCTCTATCCACTGCACCACCTAGCTGCCCCAGGATCTGAAACTGATTCTTTTTTTTCTTTTTAATTTATTTTTAGTTTTCAACATTCACTTCCTCAAGATTTTGAGCTCCAGATTTTCTCCCCATCTCATCCTTCCCCTCACTCCAAGATGGCATGCATTCTGTATACCCTTTCCCCTAATCTGCCCTCCCTACCATCTCTCCCCCCTTCTCTTCTCCCCTACCCCTTCAATTTTCCTGTAGATCAGGATATATGTCAATACCCCATTTCCTGTATTTCTTATTGCCCAGTTGCATGTGAAAATAATTTTTTTTAACATATGTTTTTAAAACTTTGGGTTCCAAATTTTCTCCCTTCCTCCCTCCCCACCTACCCTCATTGAAAAGGCAACCAACTCAATACAGGTTATACATGTGTAGTCATGCAAAACGCTTCCATATTAGTCATGTTGTGAAAAACTAAGTATATTTCCCTTCATCCTATCCTGTCCCCCATTTATTCTATTTTCTCTTTTAACCCTGTCCCTCCTCAGAAGTGTTTGCTTCTGATTATCCCTTCCTCCAATCTGCCCTCCCCTCTATCATCCCCCTGCTCTCTTGTCCCCTTCCCCCCTTATTTTCCTGTAGGGTAAGATAGATTTCCATATCCAATTGTGTATGTTATTCCCTCCTTCAGCCAAATCCTATGAGAATAAGATTCACTCATTCCCTCTCACCCTCCCCCTTTTCCCCTCCACTGTAAAAACCTTTTCTTGTCTGTTTCATGTGAGATAATTTACACCATTCTACCTCTCCCTTTCTCCTTCTCCCAGTATAATCCTCTGTCACCCCTTAAATTTATTTTGCAGATATCACTCCTTTATCTTCAACTCACCCTGTGCCCTCTATGTATCCATCTATCTATACATACATATAATTTTTCCCTCCCACTACCCTAATACTGACAAAGGACTCACGAGTCACAAATATCATCTTTCGCTGCAGGAATGTAAACAATTCAATCTTAATAAATCTCTTATGATTTCTCTTTCCTGTTTACCTTTTCATGTTTCACTTGGGTCTTGTATTAGAAAGTCAAATTTTCTATTCAGCTCTGGTCTTTTCATCAAGAATGCTTTGAAAGTCCCCTATTTCATTGAATGACCATTTTTTACCCTGAAGTATTATACTCACTTTTGCTGGGTAGATGATTCTTGGCTGTAATCCTATCTCCTTTGCCCTCCAGAATATTATATTCCATGCCCTCTGGTCCCTTAATGTAGAAGCTGCTAAATCTTGTGTTATCCTGATTGTGTTTCCACAATACTTGAATTGTTTCTTTCTGGCTACTTGCAATATTTTCTCCTTGACCTGGGAACTCTGGAATTTGGCTACCATATTCCTAGGAGTTTTCCTTTGGGGATCTCTTTCAGGAGATGATCGGTGGATTCTTTCCATTTCTATTTTGCCCTCTGGTTCTATAATATCAGAGCAGTTTTCCTTGATAATTTCTTGAAAGATGATGTTTAGGCTCTTTTTTTGATCATGGCTTTCAGACATTCCAATAATTTTTAAATTCTCTCTCCTGGGTCTATTTTCCAGGTCAGTTGTTTTTCCAATGAGATATTTCACATTGTTCTCTAATTTTTCATTCTTTTGGATTTGTTTTATACTGTCTTGATATGAGAATAAAGACACTAGCTTCCAATTGCTCCATTCTAATTTTTAAGGAAGTATTTTCTTCAGTAGGCTTTTGGACTTCCTTTTCCATTTGGCCAATTTTGCTTTTTGGGGCATTCTTCTCCTCATTGGCTTTTTGGACCTCTTTTGCCATTTGGGTTGGGCTATTTTTTAAGATGTTATTTTCTTCAGTATTTTTTGGGTCTCCTTTAGCAAGTTGTTGACTTGTTTTACGTGATTTTCTAGCATCACTCTCAGTTTTTCCTCTACTTCTCTTACTTGCTTCTCAAAATCCTTTTTTGAGCTCTTCCATGGCCTGGGACCAATTCATATTTTTCTTAGAGGCTTTGGATGTAAGAGCTTTGACTTTGTTGTCTTCTTCTGGTTGTATGTTTTGATCTTCTTTGTCACCAAAGTAAGATTCTATAGTCTGACTCTTTTTCTGCCACTTGCTCATGATCCCGGCCAATTACTTGAGTTCTAAACACTTTGTTAAGGTAGGGGTCTGTTTCCAGTGTGGAGAATGTGTTGTCCCAAGCTTTAGCGGTTTTGTGCAGCTGTTTTCAGAGATACTTCTAGGGACCTGTAAATTTTCAGTTCTTCTAAGGTGCTATGACCAAGGACAAGGTGTTCACTCCTTTCCTGGCCTGTGCTCTGGTCTATGAGTGACCACAGGCACTCTTTTCTGTCTTGGAACTGTGAGGAGGATTACCTCTCCACAGCCACTACAAGCTCCACCACACCAGTGCTTCTCCTCACCCCAGGACCACCACCCAGAACTGTGGCAGTGACACAAGTGCCCCAAGCATGGGCAAAGCAAGAGAATTCTGCACCAGAAAAGAGATCTCTGCAATCTCCTTCTGATCAGTCACTTGATTCCCCCTCAGTCTGTGGGCCACAGGCTCAGGAGGCAGTCGTCGCCGTGGGGCTGGAGCTGAGACCACCGTGCTTCTCTCTCAACACAGACACAGACTTTTCCCACTGACCTTCTAAGCTGTCTTTGGTGTTTGTGAGTTGAGAGTTCTGGAAACTGCCACAGCTGCCCATGATTCAGTCCTCTGAGGCCTGCTCCAGGTTTGCTGAGGCCTGCCCGCCCATGCTGAACTGTGTTCCCCTCACTGCTCTGTGTGATATACCTTTCTGATCAACCATCCAGGTTGTCTTGGGCTGGAAATTTGTTTCACTCTGTCTTTTTGTGGGTTCTGCTGCTTTGGAATTTGTTTAGAGTCATTTTTATAGGTATTTGGAGGGGTTTGGGGGAGAGCTCAAGGAAGTCACTGCTTTTACTCTGCTGTCTTGGCTCTGCCCCCTGAAACTGATTCTTTAAAGAGTCCAGTGATCCAGGATTCTCTGTAATAGAGTGCCACCAGGAAAATGCTGGAGTGTTCTGGACTATTTGTGCTCAGTGTTCAGAGGGCTTGGAGTCACCGAAAACACTCTTTGGTTTCCCAAATGCAATTCTTCCCAATTGTCCTAACCTGTTCAATTCTGGGGTCGCTTCCTTTCCCATCATCAGTGTCTGCCTCAACCTTCATGTACAATAGGAGGCAGATTGGGATCTGACCAGTGACCTTGCTCTTCCTGAGCCTTGTGGAGGTCATCCATGTTCTTACAATGCCACACCTGGCTTTTGTCTTCATCCTGTTACCTGCCTTCTTTTTCCCCCATAACTTATGTGTCTTTTTTTTATGGGCCACTAAAGCATGAAAGTTTTGCCCTGAGATGCTAGTTAGTGATAATTATGAATGCTCCAATGATTTCATAAAATACTGTTCAGCTTTAGTAAAATAATTGAAATTCTAGGCAGGCAATTGCAGTGACTACAACATCAGACTTGAAGTCAGGAAGACTTGAGTTCAGATCTTCCCTCAGACACTTATTGGCTGCCTGACTCTGGGAAATGCCATTGCTCTCTGTCATTTCTCCTCCTTCTTCCTTCCTTCTGCTGCCTCCATCTCCTGGGCTCATTCTCCATTCATGTAACAACCCTTCAGGTTTTGTTCTGGGCCTCTTCTCTTCTTCTATACTATCTCTCTTGGTGATCCCATTACCTCCTATGGATTCAATTATCATCTCCATGTAGATGATACATATCTATATCTAGCCCCAAGCTCTCTCCTGAGGTATTGTTACACATCACCTTTCATACACCTTGAAATGGCCCTTCCATGAGCATCTCAAATTCAACATCTCCAAAATAAAACTTACTGTTTTTACTCTTAAACCCTGAACTCTTTCCAACTTTCTTATTACCATTGAGGGTACCACCCAGGCTCAGAACCTCAAAGCCATACTCAACTCTTCTCTTGCACTCATCTCCCACATCCAAATTGTCATCCAACTTTGTCATTTCTGCCTTCACCATGTCACTCCTGTATGTCCCCTTCTTTCTACTCTTACAGCCACTAAATCTCATCTGGACTATTAGAATACTCTTCTAATTGGGCTCCCTGTCTCATCTATCTCCTCTCTAATCTATCTTCCTCTCTGCTGCCAAAGTGATTTCCTAAATGCTGAGCTCTATTCATGTCACCCTCCTACTCAACAAACTCACTTGGTCCCCCATTACCTCTGGGATCAAATAGAATGTCTTCTGTTTGAGCTTTAGAGCTCTTCACACCATGGCCCCTTCTTCTTTTTCTAGTCTTTTTGTCACACACCTTTTTAATGGAGCCACATTGGTTTACTTATTGTTTCTTACATGTGACACTCAAGTTCCTATCTCCCTGCCTTTGAATCGGTTGTCCTTGTCCCCTGAATCCCCTCTTCTCCTCCCCTCCCCACTGCCAGGCCTGGAATTTTCTGACTCCTTATCCCCACCTCTTATTTTCCCTGGATTCCTTCAATATTCCTATTCAATATTCAGATGAAATTTCACCTTCTTCCAATTCTACCAACAGTACATTAGTGCCTCAATTTTCCCGCATCTTTTCTAACATTTTTCATTTTTGTTTTCTGTCATATTAGCTAACAGATTTTGATAGGTGTGAGTTGTTTTACTTTGCATCTCTCTAATCAATAGTGATTTGGAACATTTTTTCTATGACTATAGATAGCTTTTATTTCTTCATCTGAAAACTGCTTGTTAATATCCATTGACCATTTATCAATTGGGGAAAGACTTGTATCATAAATTTGACTCGGTGCCTTATGTATTTGAGAAATGAGGCTTTTATCGAAGAAACTCATTGCAAAATTTTTTTTCTCCAACTTCGTTTTCCTTCTAATCTTGACTACATAGGTTTTGTTTGGTAAAACCTTTTTAATTTGATATAATCAAAACTATTCATTTTACATACTACGATGCTATCTCTCATTTGGTGTTAAAGTCTTCTCTTAAGCATAGATCTGACAGGGTAAACCATTCCACTCTCCCCTAATGTGCTTATCGCCTTTTATGTCTAAGTCATATACCTATTTTGACCTTATCTTGGTATTCAGTGGGAGGTGTTGGCCTAAACCTAGTTTCTGCCAAACTGCCTTCCACCTTTCCCAGCAGTTTATAGTAGGTGATTTAAAAAACAAAAAAAGGTACCCATTGACAAGCTAATGACTATTGCCCTTTCCTCAGTTTTATGTTGAAGTGTTATGCAGATTTTCTGGTTTAATTTGGTCTCTTGCCAAGCTTTCTTAAAACTCATTTTCCCCTTCATTGCTTCTCACTGTTTCCTGAGGCAATGTGGCTCATAAGCTTTTCCCATTCTTCTCAGTAATGTTTTACAAATGAATTTATGTTCCAAACTTATGTTGTCCTTGACTGCTCTGCTTTATTAGATCTTAGGGGCATAAATTAAAGTCTAAATTGACTTTAGAGGTCATAGAATGCAGGCCCTTCATTTTACAGGTGAGGAAATAGAAGCCCAGAGAGGGTAAGTAATGTCTTCATTGTCACACAGGTGTGAAGCTAAAGAGCCAAGATTTCAACCCAGGTCGTCCTAACTCCAAGGCTAGCTTTCTACCCATTTTATGATGTTGCCTCTGATAATCTGCATGTAATGGGATATTATTGAACCAGGTGAAATGATGATGATGAAGAATTTAAAGAAACATAGGAACATTTGTATGGAGTGGCCCAGAGTAGAGAGCAGATTCAAAAGAACTGTATGCACAGACTGAAAAGCATTCAAATGTCTCTGTGATCCTACTGGTTGGGTGTTCTTCCCAACAATGCCAAGCGTGCCTGCCCAATGACTTGTTTGTGTCCTTTCAGAAACTCAGTCATCTTATGGAAGCTCTCCTTGCTTTCTCCTGATGTTATGAAGATACCAGAAGAGCTGTTATCACTGCTGAGGTCACATACCCAGTCTGTCTTCTTTTTCAAGGACACATTTCCCAGATGACATTCTTCACCTCTGTTTTTCTTGAGAGTTCCTCATTTATAATAACTCTCACCTATCCTGTGTTTTTCCATTGTATTCCATAGGAGTCTCATTTTCAGTTCTTCACACACTTGAGTCCCTTTTGTCATGGCCATATAATGACAATGTTGGTGTTAAAAGAATGACTCATTGTTTTGGGAAGAAAAGTAGGAGCACCAAAGAAGACAATATTTAGGAAATATTGAGGAGCTTCTATGGAACAATTGCCAACATTTCAATAACATTTCAATGTTTGCAGAGCACCTTATGTAGACGATTATATCTGAGCCTCACAACCCAATTAGGTATATCATACAGATGTTTTCTTCTCATTTTACAGATAAGAATACTGAAGCTCAAAGTGGTTGAGTATTGAAAGTGTGAATCCTGAGCTAAAGTCCTTACTTTCTTCACTCTCTGGTTCTGCCTCCCCGGGGAGCCTACAAACCTTTGCCCTTTCATTTCTGAATCTCTGTTCTCCAATGTGTTTCAGCCATCCTTCCCTAAGCCCATCTTTAGCCTGTATTCACACTGAGTTTAAGGTAACTTTTTTCCTCCACACTAGGACTGCTTACAGTCAGCACATATGCAAAAGAGGTAGATTGAGTTAATTTCGAGGCCTTATCAGGGTCTTTGTGGAATTTCTCACCCTCTAGTACAGATGTTGGCCCGTAAACTGCAATTATCTTGAATTGTTGATTTCAGCAATATTTATCACACTTTTTACTGGGAGTAACAGCACAAACAAGGCTTCATTCTTGTTTTCTTCATATTTATCATCTGCCTTTCCCCAGTATTCTGTGGTGCCTGCAAGGGGTGGTTGTCTTCTTGTTCTGTTTTATTTTATCCTCAGCTGGAGGCACAGCAAAGTGAGAGGAGCAAACCTCCCAGGCAGTCTTCTTGTTTCTTACCATCTTGGAGCCCACAATGAAGTTAAATCTACCACCTCATTTGATGGTCTCTCTAAGAAGACCCTGAAGACAGATAGTCTGTCTCTGTGACCATTCTCATGCTTGTGGGCAGAAATCTTGCCATCTGGCCCATTTCCAAAGCCTTTTCACCTTGGGATGACTTGTCAGGGTTTTTGCTCTACTGCCTTTGAGAAAACAGAGTCACTTCTCCACCATGGGAAAGGGTTGGAGGAATTTTAAGAAGCCATTACTAAGTGCCTACTATGTGCCAAGCACTGTGCAAAGTGTTCAGGATACAAATACAAAAATGAAGATGGGGTCTGCCTTGAGGGAATGTATGTTTTGCTAAGGGAAGAGAACATAGGGTAGTGGTGACCAGGGAGGGGCATAGAGATGGCAGCTCTAGGAGCATACATTGACATGCCCTTTCCAGGCTCTCTGGCAAGATTGATTTGATTATCATCCCAGAAATGAAAAGTGAAGTCAAGAGGAAGAAAACATGTGTGCTATGGCAGGGAAGGTATTGAGAAGATGGCAGGGAAATAGAGCATGGCCAGAATAGTCAGGCCACATGCAAAGATATTTATTAACTAAGACCTCAGGGGCCTTAGGCAGGAAATGAAAAGATTAACTTCTCCAGGACATAGTCTTGTTCAGTTGTCAAGGCCACTGCTATGAAGATGGTGGAGAAATAAAGAGAGAGGGTGAAAATTTCACTTCCTCTAAATTCTACAGGTTATTCAAAAACAACCTGTTAAGCATTCCTATGTGATTTTAATATTCCAGGCTACCACAAAGACCTGTGCTGAAGTTATGGAGGGTATCATTTATCACTGAACACACAAAAAACTGGATATCCACCAAAGATAAATCAGAGCATGACTTTGCCTTTAAAAAATAATTTGCCATAATTTTTGTTTAGGTAGCAAACTCCTGATTGTTTGTAAAATGTGATGTAATTGACAAAAGTTCATTTTCCCACTATCTGCTCCAAAGAGTGACCACATTTAGCAGCAACAGCCACAAGAGATTAATTGAGGGATCAGGCTTTGTTCAGTGTGGGAGTGAGTCTCCCCAAGACTGACTGAGGAGATTATAGATATCATTCATTTATCCCTGGGGGGTAGGGATGGTGGGAGCTGTAGACGCAGCCATTATATCAGAGGCATTTACAGTGAGTAACAGCGCCAAACAAGGCTTCAGCCTAGCTTTGCCATATTTTATTATCTGCCTCTCTCTCCGTTTCTATATTTCCTTCAAAGGCTGAGATGCAGGCATTAGAAGCCTGGATTAGTAGTAGTTCAGTGGGATGGGTAGTCAAGCTGCCATGCTTTGCAAGAGACAGCTCAGCCTGGGTAAGGATGGCCAATGCTGCCAAGCTAATTCAGGCTGTGTCTGGCCTCTTACTAACAGGCTGTCTGCTCAAAATGGTGGAGAGGGGAGGGTTTCATTCTCTCTAGAGAGAAGGTCACCTTTCACAAATTGTGGTGGTGGAGACTATGATTAGCTTGGAGAAAACCACAACAAAGATTCTCATCATCTAAACTCCCATAAAATGTACATGCTCCAGAATGCTGATGGGATGGCCAAGGATGAGAAATGCCTCTTTCCCCTAGGGGAGCCTTCAAAAGCATCTGGAGGGAGAGCAAGATAAATGTCCCTGTGGCAGATGAAGCTGAGAGGTAGTAGGCTTCTGCCACTCTGCTCCTTCCAGGGCTGGGGACCCACTACCCCATTTCTCTCCAGCCCCCCCCTTTTTGGCTGGTCCTATATGTTTTCACTTTGTGGATTCTACTCACATTTGTCTAGGAAGTCTCTAGTAGTTTTAGATAGAGATCTGATCTCATCATAGGAACCATTCTATTATTTAACACCTGGTGATTTCTGATTAGGAGTGAGTCAGGAGTGAGAGAATATGCCAGCTATCTGTGGACTCTTATTTTGGTGAAGCAATCAATAAGTATTCCTTGAATGTTAATGATTAGATGAAGAAAGAATGTCCCACACCAAAGTTCAGGGGATGAGTGAGAAGGAGGTGCGCTTAATAAAAAACTCTGGGGAGGGAGATGGCCCTTTTCCCACACCAGGACTCTCTGAGGCCATCATTGCTGCTGGAATTCTGAAGCCTGGCTCTCACTGATTCAGAAGCTAGTAGTCCTTGGAGGGGGGATGGGGGTGGGAAATACAGAGGCAAGTAGGACCTTATCACAGAGGGGTGGAAGGGTAGCAGGGACTGGGGTTCATTGCCCTTTTTTCCCCATTTATTTGTGAATGTGTTCCTTTGTGCTATAAATGTTCTTCTTACATGCTGGGCTGTGCTGACATACTGCCTGAAGTCTTGAAGAGGAACACCAAAGGGGCGTGGCAGTAATGAATAGATCTCCTGGCTCTGATAGCTATATCAGAACCTTTTCTTCTTCCTTAGGCTTTGCCTATGTCACTTCCTGATGCTGGGGAATCTTGGCAGTAAGAAGCCAGGGAATCATAATTCCTTTAAGCCATCTGGTCAGTGGATTTGAGGATTGAATAAAATCATCAGGAAGAAAACAGCCAGCCAGTGAATTCAGCATCACTCCCACCCCCATTCTGGAATGCTCTGTCAGTAAAGCACAATTCAGTTCAACCTACTCTGTGCAAAGCAATGTACCAGGTGCTGTGCCTTCAAAATTAATCTCTGCCTTCCATTCAACTGTGTTGGAGGATGGACATAGCACACACTCAGACAAGTAAATAGAAAGTATTTACTACAGGAGCAAGAAAACTCTAACACCTTCATCTCCAGCTGAGGAGAAAGTGCATTAGGGGCAGAGGGGCCTGGCAAAAGCATGAAGATGTTGAGTTTGGGGAGCAGGGAGCAGGGTGGCTTGTCTGAAGTGTAACCTATGGAGAATAGAGTAAGGAACCACATTGGCAAAGGAAGGTTGCAGCCAGAGTCTCAGCCAGTCAACCAGTGTTTATTCAGCCATTCAATAAGGAACCAGGGACCCTTTAATAAAGTGCCATTGGCTTATAGCTTTGCTTCAGTCTCTTTTATTATAAGTTGGGCAATTTTAATCCCCACAACATTCTGCCAAATGGTCAGGTGTATATGCACACACGTATGTATACACATCACACACATACATATATGTATATACACATACATACATTCATACAGCACTTCAAAGTATTAAACAATTTACAAATTTATTTTATTTGACCCTCACAATAACCATGGGAGATAGGGACTACTATTACTCCTTTTTTACAGATGAGGATACTGAGGCAGACATAGGTTGAGTAACTTGCCCAGGGTCACACAGCTGCTAAATGTCTGAGGCAAGATTCAAACTCAGTTCTCCATGACCCCAGGTCCCATTATGCTATTCACCATACCACCTAGAGGCCTCTAAGTATGGAGGATCACATAAAGGCCATCATATTAGCAATTAAGAGGTCATTGCTGAGCTTGGAGAAAGCAGCTTTAACAGAATGATGGAATCAGAAACCAGACTGGAAGTTGATGAGAAGTGAGTGGGAGATTAGGAAGTGGAGACCACCAGTGTAGATAGCTTTTTCTAGGGATTTGGCTGGAAAAAGGAGATGAGCTATTATAGTCTAATCTCTTAAAGAGCTGTTAAGGTCAAGTGAAGGTTTTTCAAGAGTGGTGAGAGCTGGGCATGTTTGCAGGCAACAGATAAGGAGATAAAGCATTTATTGAGCTCCCACAGTATACCAGGCACCAGGCTAAAGCACTGTGTATTGTATACAAATATAAGTAAGCAACGTAGTCTGCCCTCAAGGGGCTTACATTGTAATGAGGTAAAGAGAGAGACCACCAAAGGGGAGATGGGAAGCTGGGGGTGTTCTTTATGGGGCAGCATAACGTGGAGATGCCTGGGAAGCCTAGTTCATGTGAAAAAAAGGAGTTGAGAACTCATCTCTCCAAGGCTAGAGCTTCTCAGGGGCAGAGTCCAATATTCTGATGGAAGAGAGGGGAGGATGGTGGGCAAAGTGTTGGTAACACCATGGAAAGAAGGAAAGTGAAAGAGAGAGAGGGAATCTTGAAGGGATAAGACCCTGCAGGACACATAAGGCTCTTCAGGACACAGAGAGTGGGGGGTAAAGACCATAAGTAGAGGAACTGGGTTCATTGGTACAAAGCTACACTCAGATTTTTTAAAATGTGACATAATTCACATGCCAGGTTCTCTTTGTTGTTTTTTTTCTATTTCTTAAGAAATTATTCCTCCCCACAAGTGAGAATGTCAACCCCAAATGAGAGTTGCAATCACACCAATGGAGTTGTAAATCACTGCTTCACTTGACACTTTCTGGGGACACCTACCACTGTGTAGACCAGTTTCTGTTTCCATGAAAATCCCAGCATATGATATTTGCTTGCAGCTTGACCATTTATCAGCTTGTACTTATCACATAAAATGTGGTAGTTAGATATAGACCTGGGAAAGTGTTAGTTAGGGTTTTGTCTCCTTCCAAGACTTGTGTGAATTGTTGAATTTAGAACGTTTCAATCTTATTGTCCCTCTAATTCCATCAGTGATCCCATTTTGACATAAACAAATTATGTATGTTTCTCTTGTAAAGTGCTATATTGCCAGAAGGGGCAGAAAAATAGCATTTGCTTATGGAAAACTGATGAGCAATATCATTATTGTAACTTCCCCATGTGAAGAAACATAGTCTCTCAGATAAAATATTAGGAGAGACGCAGAGTATTCTGAGGACCAGATAGAGAATTGTCCCCCACCCCCACTCCACCCCCTGGAATGTGTCTAGAGGATCTGTTTGAGGGCAGAGCAATGACTGAGGTAAGGATGCCTGCAGGACATGAGCTCCATCAGCTCATTTGGACAGGTAATTGTTTTTAGAATTTTGAAGTTTATAGCTGGTAAGCCAATTGTTTAGGGACTGTGGGAAGATTATTTAAGAATTGTTGGGTTCAAATATGACAGAAAGATGGACTGTTTGAGTTTGGAATCACAAGATAAAGATGAGTCACCAACCACTCAGGAGCTCTGATGTGAGTCATTGGGTAGAATTAAGAAGTCAGCAGGAGAGGGATTAAGAAGCAACTATAGCACTGGGTGTGGTGAAGCATGCCTCTAGTTACTGCTGCTGGGGGGCTGAGGCTGGTGCATACATGAGTTTGGGGTGAGCTGCAATAGGCTAAACTTATTGGGTGTCTGTACCATCTAGCACCCACATAGGAATTCCCTCAGATCAGAGGGCCACTAGACTGCCTAATAATGGCCAAAAGACCCAGTTAAGAAAAACAAAGCAGGTTAATGCTTTCATGTCAATTGGACCTTGCATATCCCACCTTGGGTGAGACAGGAATCCCCCTCAAACAAACAAACAATAAAGAAGCAGGTCTTAGAAGACAGAGAAACAGGAAACTGAGCACAGGAGGAGTCCCCAAAAACCGAGGACAAAAGACCTAGAAGATTTATGGCTGAGGTAGGTTACTCTTCAGCTGCTGTGCTGGGAACCCACTGATTGGAAGAGACACATTGATTTGTCAATTATCTGGGAAAAGTCTGGAGCTGCTGCTGGAATTTCACTGGGAGTGAGTTTAATCTTGACCAATGGGGTGAGCTATTGGTGTTACTGCTTTCCAGTGCCATCAGTAGCTCAGATAAGGGAAACCAGGGGTGTCTGGGTTGCCTTCTACTGCTCTCTCTGTTTTGAGAAGGAGAAACAGAAGGAGAGAAACAAATGTTTCATCTGTTTTGTTGTGAAATGTGAGAAGAGCCTTGGAGTAAAAGCAGAATCTCCTGCTCTTTTTGGATCTCAGAAGCTTGGCACTTCTCTAACTTAATGGAATTTCTTGTTATTGAAAGAATATAACACTTTTTTTTCAGTGCCTTGTCAAGGGTGTCTATGAGTGAAGAGAGCTTGAGACTACTTTATCAATTCAAGAGCAGAAGCATTGAATGGTGAGGGCCAAAAGGACTAGGTAAAAAGTGGCCTTATATCATGCAGATTATTCCAGAGAGGACAAGAACATCAAGACTTAGAGTCTATAGTTGTTGAGTTGCCTCAGTCACATGGGTTTCCCCACTCCTGCATCTCACAAATAGGTCTTTAAAAGTATGTACTCACTTTCCACCTTGAACATTGTGTGTAATGACAGGAAAGAATGACCCAGGTTAGGGAGTGGGACATAATGTTTTGATTATTCCTAATTTTGTCTTCTCTAAATAACTATGACTTAAAAATTTTGCACAAATGTTATGATTATTTCTGCTTTTATCTTTGAATGACTAAATGTTATGACATTTTTAAAATTTGGTCTTAGTAAGTAAATATATGTTTAAGAGTTAGTGGTGTCATATTATTTGATTTTTTTTTATAAATGGGGAGTCCACCAGTTGGGGTTTAATAGGAGTGTATTACCCCACCACCCCATATCAGGGTTAGTTTCTGGATCTTTAATGTAGTGAGTCATAGCAGTATAATGTGCCCTTCTCTGGGAACCCCAGGATTTCCAACATAAGGTTCAGTGAGCCAAACTAGACAGGAGAGTGGGGGTTTATGCCATGCCCTAGGATATATGTGTATCTTTTTATCTTTCATTGAATAGTGTTACATTCATTCAGCAAATATTTATTTACCTACCTTGTGTAGAATACTATATTCAATATTGGCAGAGATAAAAAGTTTTGAAAAGACTGGAGTTTAGAAGATTAAGACACAAATACAATAAATGCAATGTATAACATTATATGATAAAGGCATTTGAGAAGGGCAAATAAAATGGATGGATGAGAGCTTTGGGGAACTAGGGTTAAAGGAAAGAGGTGATGTTTGAGTTGGATTTAAAGGTTGGGTAAGAGTTTGAAGGAGCAGCTAGGTGGCACTGCAGTGGATAGAGCGCTGGGCTTGGAATCAAGACTCATCTTCATGAGTTCAAATCCAGCCTCAGACACTTACCAGCTGGGTGACCCTGGTCAAGTCACTTGACCTCATTTGCCTCAGTTCTTTATCTGTCAAATGAGTTGGAGAAGGAAATGGCAGACCACCCCAGTATTTTTGTTCTTCTTCAGTCATATCCAATTCTCCACAACCCCTTTCTTTGCCAAGAAAACCCCAAATGGGGTCAAAAGAGTCAGAAACAACTGAACAACAAAAAAGTTCAGCAGTTGAAGAGGGGGAGGGGAGACTCTAGTTCCATTTTTTTATTTGGTAAGTCTAGAAAAATTCTACAGGCCAGGGGAAAGTGTTAGGCATTTTCTGTTAGATCAATTGAAACCTTTGTGTGGGCAAATCTGGCCTTGGTGTTTTGGATTCTTGAAATGATTTTGCTTCCAATTTTTAAAATGCTTGCTTTTTCCAGTCTTTGCTCATTCCTTTTCTAGGCAGTTATCTCCCTAAACACTCATTTACCCAAATAAAAATGATTTGTTTGCACAATGGGTTTTATTTCCTTTGGAGATTTCATGCTGCAGGACAATAGATGGTGAACATGCAAATGTAAGTCTACCTAAAGGCCATGATGTCGCTATGTCTCCTGCAGCTGTGATTATGATCATTCTGCACATTTATGTACCAAATTGGTTCTGACATTTACTAGCTGGGCAACTGGGGTGGCAGAATCAAAGTTTTAGAACTGGATGTTACCCCAGTTGGTATCCAGTCCAACCAGCTCATTTTACATGTGGGAAAGATGTGGCCTACTACGTTTTCTGTACTTCACTTTTTCCATTTCTAAAATTGACATAATAATCATCATCCCTCATGATCTCACAATGCTTTGTGAATGTGAAGGTGCTATAGAAACATGAGATATCATCATGAAAGACTGTAGCCATTCACCAAGAATTGAAACTTGCATTTATTTGGCCTTTTGGGGATTTACCAAGTGTTGACATGCTCATTTACTCCTCACAGAAGCCCTTTGAGGGAAGGGGTACAGGCAATGTTTGAATCAAAATCTCTTCTGATTCCAAATCGGATGTTGTTTTCATCATGACAGGCTGCTCTTCCAACATAAGAGAAAACCTAAATATTCATGTTGTCTAGGAAGCCACTCAAGGTTAGACCTGGGAATTGTTAGCCCATCTTATCCATTTTGCAAATAGGGAAACCGAGACCTTACTTAAGATCAAATACCTAGATATTAGCAGAGCTAGAACTAAAACCTTATCTCCCAATTCCTAGCCTCATTGGCTTTTCATCAACCTTTCAGATCCTACAGATACTCCTTTTTCTCCTGCTCTTTCTTTCTCTTCCTTTTCCTCTTTCTCCATCACATCATCATTATGATCATGAAATAATGACACTACTTCTACACATTTTTTTCAAGACTTTGATCAATGTTTCTCTTTTAAAAGAATTCTAGCCCAAACAATGATAAAAAATGTGTCACCAAGATGACAAGTGTCTTGGCAGTCCAGCACATAGCTGAGTGATGGATTAACTTTGGGATAACATTTCTTCTCAGTCAATCAAGCAATCAATGAGCATTAAGTACCAAGCCATGTGCTAAGCACTGGGTACATAAAGACAAAAATGAAATCATCCCTGTCCTCAAGGATCTTACATTCTATTGAAGGAAACAACATGTACCTGTATAAGAGTGAGATAGTGGAAGCATTCAGTAAATGCTGATTACGTGCCAGGCACTGCGCTAAGCACTTTGCAAATTTTATCTCATTTAATCTACACAACAACCCTGGGAGTTAGGTGTTATTATTATACATTTTTTACAGTTGAGGAAACTGAGGCAGACAGAAGTTAAGTGACTTTCCCAGAGTCACTAATAAGCTAATATGTATCTGAGATTTGAATTCAGTTCTTCCTGATTCTGGGCCTAGAACTTTCTCCATGGTGCCACCTAGCTGCCTCCTCTGAGATGGCTTGGCTCACATATGGCAGAGATAGATCTGATCTGGAATCTGTCCCATCTCTTTCCAAGAGAAACTGCCATTTCTGTCTCTGGGGAGTAGGAGGAATGCATGATTGGGTGCTTGTTCTTTCCCAGGTCTTTGTCCCAGAAGGGTATTGGTTTTGAATTATTTCTATCTACCACATCTTAAGGTCCATCAGTTCTGAACAAAAGATATTTTCCATGCCCTCCTACAGATAATCATTATGAATAGGGAGTAAATACTAGTAAATAATAAATAAAAGTGAAGTAAATTGTACAGATTAGATTAGAACAAATAATAAACAAGAGTTAGTGAGTTCTTCATCAGGTAGCAAGGAAGATCTCAATTCAAACCAGGACAGAAAAATCAGTTTACCAATGGGAAATACATTCTTAGAGGTCTCTAGGATTGTAGCCACTAGAAGTCAAGGGATATGGATGGGGCAGTTTCCCCTATATTTCTGTGACTCCAAAAAATCCTAGTAGTTATTAAAAAGTTCAAACCTTGTTCTCTCCCCCCCATCTCCCCCTATCTCAAATCTTACCTCTCTCACAAAAGTATGCAGCATTACAGCTCAATATTCTTTCAGCCAATCAGGAGTCATCTCTTTCCATGTGGCTCTCTCTCTCTCTCTCTCTCTCTCCCTCTCTCTCTCCTGCAGAATCATAGGACTATCCCTCAAGGAAACCACCACAGGTTTGGATGGAAGTGAGGTTGCCTAAATATACATAAAATAATTATAATGTAATTTGGGAAGGGGGATGCACCAGGAAAGGCCTTATGTAAGAGGTAACTCCAGCTCAGTTTTGAAGGAAAGAAAGGATTTTAAGAGGTGCAGGTGAGGAGGGGGGTCATTTCAAGAATGAGGGACAGCCAATACTAAAGTGAGAAAGGAGATGGAGTTTCACATATGACAAATAGCAAGAAGGACAGTTTGATTGGATCAAAGAGAATACAATAGAGTAACAAATAATAAAGCTAGGAAAGGCAGGCTGAGACCAAATTATAAAGGGCATAAAATACCAAGCAGAAGAGTTTCTATATAAGCACAGAGGCAAAAGGTAGAGACTGGAGTTTATTGCATACAGAAATAACATTATCAGACTTGCAATTTAGTAACCTTACTTTATTGTTGGTCATTTTTGAAGAGGTCCAATGACATCAGAGGCTGATACTTTTACTTGCACATGAATTGTGTTTAGGTGAGGCAGAATTGCACACAAAGTTGTCAGCCAAATTTTCTCTTCCAGAATCATTGAAGTCCAGTGGCAGGACAAAAGGCAGGACAATTGGTGTTGGCCTGGGATGCAGTAGATGACCTTGGTGTCTTCAGTGTCTGACCAAGGTCTGAGAGCTCCACAACACCTGCTTCAGCTGCCTTCATGGCCTTTGGAACAAATTGTTCTTACCCACCTGTTCTGCTGAGGAAGTCTTCACCTGCTTGGCGTACACCTCCCCTAACTCACTGATGGGTTTGAGACCTGTAGGTTACCCTCAACCTGGTTTAGCCCCTCTACCAAGACAGTTTTACTAGGGTGGGGTTCCTGTGCATGCTGTAGCTGAGAGGTGGGTGACAGGGGGACACCAAAGGTAAAGGTTTCGTTGTGTCATTTTCAGTCACATGTGACTCCTCATGACCCCATTTTGGGTTATCCTGATAGAGATACTGGAGAGGTTTGCCATTTCCTTCTCCAGCTCATTTTACAGATGAGGAAACTGAGGCAAAGTGGTCAAGTGACTTGCTCAGGGTCACACAGTCAGTAAATGTCTGAGACCAGATTTGAACTCAGAAAGATGAGTCTTCCTGCCTCCAGGCCTGATGCTCTACGCACTATGGCACCATCTAGCAGCCCCAAGATGGATAAGCAGTCCTGAAAAGGGCTCTGCAAGCGCTTATACCAGATGTGCTAGCATAGGGTCTGGCTTACAGTGGACACTTAATAATTGCTTTTTTTAATAGAATCCAAGCCGGTCCCTCCCAACAAGAAATGATGACCCATTGCAAGGCAATTATGCTAAATGCTGCAGATAAAAAGGTGAACAGAAAAGTTCCCTGCCCTTAAGGGTCTTATATTTTACTTGAGGGACAGAATATTAAACAACTAATACTAGTTGGAAAAAAAAGATAGTGAGCCTTAACAACCAAGGGGATTAGAAAAGGACTTTTGTAGGATATGGCACATAGACTATGTCTTGATGGCAGCCAAGGATTCTGATAGGTGGAATTCAGGAGAGACTGCATCGTAGGCAGGATACAAGCTAGGCAAAGGCTTAGAGGCTGGATTTGGAGAACTGAGGCTAGGGAGGAGCAACCAGTTCAATTTGACTGGAAATGTGAGTATGGGAAGGGGACGAATGTGCATTAAGGCTAAAGATCTTTTTACCATAAAAAGGAGGAATTTGTGTTTTGTCCAAGAAGCAATAAGGTAAGCAATTTGGGAAACAGAGGAGAAGCCAGCCAGGGAGGCAGATACTGCAGTGAAGATGCAGGCACCTGATGGAGCTGCCTGTGCCCCCAAAGGAGCGCCTAATGCTTTCTTAACTTGCTCTTAGGTTGATTTCACCTTCAAAGGTGTGGGAACCAACAAGGGGCGATTTTCTGTTCTGGATTCTCGCCGTTAAGAAGGAGCTGATCTCCGGAGTGGAAAGGATGAGAACCTTGGGGAGAAATGACTTCTCTCTTCTTGATAAAGTAGGAGAAAGCAGGGTTTGGTGTGATATGCACCCTTGCTTTGGGGAAAGCAGACTTTAGAAGGTTCAAAAGAAGATTACGTGGGATTCCGATGACTGACATTCCACAGGGTAAGTTATACCAGGAAGGTTGGAAAACTGAGGAAAGAAATTCTGAAGACAAAAAGGAAGTGATTATGACTAGGAGGAAAACTAGAGTTCTCTGAAGAGCAGAAGAATCAATGCGGATGCCCAGGCAGCTCACCAGCTGAATTAGATTAACATAAAACACTCTATTCCGAAGATGGAAAGAAGGGTAGATAACAGAGGAGTATACACATGGAGCAAAGTGATATGAGAATAGAGTTAGGAAGGTGAAAGCTCAGAAAGCTGAGGACAACAAAAAGACCTCCCCTATTCCTTCCCACCCCCACCCTCCCAGCTATAGCAGGGGGAAAAAAAAAGAAAGATAGTCTTGCAGCTCAGAGTTGATGGGATGATAGTAATTGATAATGGAAAAAAAGTAAGGCTTCTCTATTATTTTTCTTCCATTTTTCTGTCTTTGAGTAAATTGTGTCAGGCATTCTGCTTTGCTTTGTAACCTCTCAGAAAGAGAATAGTTGGATGGTGGGAGTAAAGAGAGTGATAATAAAGCCAATGTAGCCCCACAGGAAGAAAAATGTAGGTTAACAGACTTTCCAGGCTCACCACAGGGGGTGCCAGGAGCATCAGAACAAAGTGGAAGGCAGGTATTTGGGAGAACAGCAGGGACTCAGAGGAATCTGCCAGGTCTTAATTGGCAATCAAAGAGTTCTGCCCAATCGTTTCCACTCTCAGCTGCCTTGATTAGCTTTGTTTGCCAAAGGCAGGGGAAGGAAAAAAGTCTTTGGGCCAGCAACACAATGCAGCTCAACCCTCAAAGGAAAGGTAGCTGCTGTTTGCAAAAGTGACTTTTGCTCCTTAAAAACAAGATCACAAAAAGGGGCCAGAATCTTCCCGAGATGATTGAGGTTGTCTTAAAACATTCGAGTCAGTCAGGTTGCTGCATTATTCATGTCCACCTTCATTAGAACTGAGCAGTCGCAAGCTAAGAATGGAGGACCCAGCAAGCTTGAAGGCTGAGAATGGGCAGTGGCAACTGGACTGAGCCTTTTTGTGTGGGAAGGGCTCGGGCCTCTGCAACTGCTCTATCTGAAAGTAGCTGGGCTTTGGGTGCCTTTAAAGCCCATGGAGATTGTCGGTGGCCTTTTCTTTACCTCAGGCATAGCAGTAATGAATGAAGCCCTTTCCCACCTTGTCAATGAACCTACCCGAAGAATGAAGGAATTTTCTACTACAGATATTTTGTGGAGCAATTCAGAGACTTTGAATAAGCCCTCCCACCTGCCCACAGGGAAGCTCAGTGAGTGGAGAGAAAATGAAGGAGAGGTTGGCAGCTGCCCTGAGCCTTGATATTGTGCAGTGGAGACAAGGTCCCTGAGGTCCTATAGTACTGGGGAAGGAGGCCCCCTTGTCAGAGACAAAAGAACCTGCCCCTTCTAGGTCTCTCTCAGGTCAGGGAGAACAGGGACCATGATGCAAGAGCAGTTGGAAGAATTAGAGATGTCTTTAAGCGGCAGTGAGACAGGAAGAAATCTTGGAGAAGAAGACTGGGTACCTTGGACAGGGGGCTGAGTAGAGAAGGATTTCTAGCCCAGCCCTAACAGCCATCATTCAGTCATTGAGCCCTTATGGAAATGCAACTTGGTCACGGCTCCTGCAGGGGCTAAGGCCCCTTTCTTTTCAGCAGCCACAGCTCCCGAAGCCCCAGAGAAGACGGTTCTAGCCATCATATTCCTTAGATTCTGTCACATGGTAGAACATCAGATACTGACCTGATTTCATCAGTGGAATGGCATTAAAGAAGATGCATCACCCTCTGCTTTGCTGCTGTATCCTGAGGAACTCGAGACTCTTCCATCCGAGTTGGAGCTGAAACCTTCCCTAGGGGGTGTCTCTCCACCATGTGAGAATGTGAGTTGTTGTTGTTGTTTTAGAGCAGGCCTGGATCGTCTTATTTTCTATTTATATTCCTAGTGCATAATAACAAATGCTTTAGATGTGTTTATTCAAGGACCTAATTTATTGCCTCACATCTGTACTGGGGTTGACTATAGCAGGTCCAGGTAAACCTTTCATGGACACCAATGCCAGCTTTGGCAGCTTGAGGGTACTCTTATAAGAATAGTGGCTATCAGAAACATATCACCAGTTAGAGACTCAATTATAGTAAGACATTCATTTACCTACAAGTTAAAGTCATTTTCTGAGTTTGTACTTTTTTCTTAGAGGTAAGAGGGAGCCAGTTAAGGTTACTGAGTGAAGGAGTAGTTGACTCAACTATGAATTAGGAAGATTTATTAATGGTTATAATGGAAAATCTACTTGTACAAAATGAAAATGACCAAATGAGTCTAAATATGAAACTCAGTTTCCCCCTGAATTTGGTTTGCATATAACCTTATTTAAAGTTATAATTTGTTTTATCTTTATGTGCATAACTATTTTTTTTCTTTTGAACATATCTTAATTTAAGAACATGATCTATATTTGGGGGCAGCCCATATTTGGCCCAATAACAAAGTGACGTTGTTACAGTTCATTAGAATAATTTTAAAGTTAATTATCTATAAGAGTTGGTTAAGTGATATTTTCCACCAAAGATCAGCAGTTTAGTGGTAAGAATATTCAGGTTCTTAAAAAAAACAACTAGACCTTAATAGCCTATATAAAGGATGCTGGTCAGCTTTCAACTTTCTTTTTAAAAATATTTTTTAAATTTATTATTTATTTATCTTTAACATTAAAAAAAAGTCTCTCCCTCCCACCTTCTCCCCCACCCACTGAGAAGGCAAGCAATATGATACTCATTGTACGTTTGAAATCATGCAAATCATTTCAATTTTAGCCACATTGTGAAAAAAGAGCAAGAGAAAGAAAGTGAGGAAATGATATTTCAATTTGCACCCAGAGTTCATCAGTTCTCTCTCTCTCTGGAGGTGAATAGCAGCTTTCATTATGAGTTCTTCCAAATTGCCTTGGGTCATTATATGGCTCAGAGCAGTTAAGTTTCACAGACTATGTCCATCATAGCATTACTCTCACTGTGTACAGTGATCTCCTGGTTCTGCTCACTTCACTCTACAACAGTTCACTCTACAATAGGCTCCCAGGTTTTTCTG
>NW_020949971.1:1296387-1334618 GCF_900497805.2 Vombatus ursinus
GGGAGAAGGAGGGAAGAGGAGATTGAGAGAGTGATGGTGGACCAACGGCTTCAAAATGAGGCATACATTGTCAGACATGACCCATGTGTTGGTTTGTCTTGCTTAACTATAATTTGTCAAGAGGGTGAGAGGTGTCACTGGCAAATGACGGAGACATAAGAAAGAAAAAATGTTTCAATGAAATATTAGATTAAAAATAATTTTTAATTAAACAACATGTGGGGTTCAGAATAGATGACTTCTAAAGACACTTATGGTCTTAGATTGTTTCATCTATGAATTCCCAGAGACTTGTGGGTCAAAAGATCTGATGTTTAGTCCTGACTATACTTATATGTGAGAGAACATTTGACATAGTGAATAGAAAGTTGGCCTCAAAGCCAGTAGCCTTGCTTCAAGTCATCCATATGACATGTTAGCTGTGTGACCTTGGACAAATCACTTAACCTCTCACTGCTCTGGGCAACTCTCTAAAACCAGAAGTTTCCACGAAGGTGCCAATCTACATCAGTAGAGGGAGTTTCCTCACCTGGGAGCTCCCTATGTCAGTGAAATCACAGGTCTGGTCCATATGCCCATAATCATAGTATATAATATTTCCTTGTGCTAGACATACTTTTGTACATGTTGCATCCTCCCAAGTAACTTTTCCAGGTTTGTTTCCTCTTCTGTAAAATAAAGTAGCCCAACTGTTTTGGAAGCATTGGATTTTTATCAATTTCATTTATTAAAATGAAACCTTATTAAACTTATAAATTAATTCAATTATTCTTAATTTATTATTAAAATTCATTAAATGTGGTCTTCATAGCCTGGGATATGCTTCAAGGAGGTTAATGACAAAGGGAAAGATGAGAAGATAAAGCATTTACTAAGTGCTTACTATGTGTCAAGCACTGTGCCAAGTGTTGGGGATGCAAACACCAGCCCAAAAGATAGTCCTGTCTTAAGGAGATTACATTTTAGTGGGGAAGGCAACTAAGAAAGGGAGGTTGGCTAAGGGCCGCCTGGTTTGGGGCTAGCAGCCAGACAGGAGGTCTGGTTCCAGGCTAGGTAAGGAAAAAGCCACCTCTCAGAGCCCAGGGACCCAGATGCGAGGGCTGGCTTAACATGGGAGCAAGTAGAAGTGAGGGTCTGATCTGAAAAAGCATGACCCGGATCTTGCTGGGAAGTGAAGTAAGTATAAGTTGCCCCGGCCCTTCCTCCAAATCCAGATTGCTACATCTGCCTCCTTGGGGTTCTAGGTACCCTTGTGGTGTTTGGAGGGGCCTGACTTTTTCTCTACTGTTATAAGCTCAAGCCCCTGCCTGCTCTGACCCTCTCCATTGTTAGGGGCCAGTGACTATCATCCCCATTTCCATACAACTACTTAATAGAGAAGGGAATAAGCATTTCTGTACCACCTACTGTGTGTCAGGCACTACGCTAAGCACTTTTTACAAAAAAGTATCTCACTTGATTCTCACAGTAACCTTGAGGTAAGTGCTATTATTATCTCCATTTTATAGTTGAGGAAACAGCCGAACAAAGGGAAAGTGATTTGCTTATGATCATAGAGCTAGTAAGTGTCTTAGGCTGGATTAGAACTCAGGTCTTCCTGACTCTCTAGGCCCAGCATCCTATCCACTATACCACCAGGTACCTTAATCAATTAGCTTTCACTAATTAATATGGATTAATATTGATACAAAGAGGTATTTAGGCTCAGATGCTTAAAATCTGACCCACTTGCATTAGTGACACAAATACTCAGATTCCTTAAGGGTCTGGCCAATATCGGATCTTTAATAAATCTTGTCTTTGCCTGAAAGAAGGCTTGGGTTGAATTCATTTGGCAGGACCACTTGTCATGATTTTGGGGTCCAGCACCCCTAAACCTCAACACCACCACACACACCCAAAATTCCTAATTTTTTTGTATTGAGATACCTTCTCTGAATATTTGAACTGCATAAAATAAAATACATAGGTTTGTAATTACATTGAAATACAGTTATCAATGTGTACATATTTAAAATGACTCTCAGATTACAAGTTAAGAATTTTTTTTCCTTTTTGGTGAGGCAATCAGGGTTAAGTGGTTTGCTCAGGGTCACAAGCTAGTAAGTGTCAAGTGTCTGGTCTGAGACTGGATTTGAATTCTGGTCCTCCTGACTCCAGGGCCCAAGCCCTATCCACTGCACCACCTAGCTGCTCCTAAGAATTATTTTTTAATTAGGACCAGAGCCATCCCCACCCCCAGCCTGGATGTTTGCCCACCCCAAAATGATGAGGACTGGGGCATTCCCCCAGGGTTCTAAGAGCTGAACTACACAGGTGGGCAGAAACACGTGGGAAGGACCAGGGTACTCGCCACAGACCCCACGTGCAGGGCAAAGGCAAGAGGGCAGAAGCACGCCTGTGGCCAAGGCACATGCATTACCTGCACTACCATAGGAGTCAAGAGCAGTATACATAGCGGTGCAAAAAGGGGCAAAATTCTATTGAGAGCTGGCCCTGGAGAAAAAGAGCAGGGGAATGAAGAAAAAGAGAAGCCTGCAAGCTGATCTGCCCTGAAGCTGCTTTAAGTTGAGGACTTCTGAGCAGTACAGAGCCAAGGAGCAGCAGCTGAGCAGCAGAAACAGCCAGCGGGGAGCAGGAGCCCCGCCCCGGGACCTGGTCTGCTTTTGAAGACGTATTGAGGAAAGTATCTGATGTGAAAGCATCCGGCGGTATTCCCAAGGAACTTGGTCTGGGAATGTGTCCCTAAAAACATGGAGGATGCAAACCGAATCCTACATCAGGAAGGAATGACTCCCTCCCAGGCCCCACCTGACACAGCAAAGGTACATGTGTATCCTTTAAAGAATTAGATGATTTTCAGACTTTCTTGAGGAAAAGACCAGACCTGAACAGAAAATTTGACTTTGAAATGTAAGAATCAGAAGAAACCTAAGAAGGGAATGGTATTGGGCTTAAGAATATTTTTTGACCACTTGAAAGAAATCCCAGGATGAAAACTCTTAGCCAAGTTTCAAGCTCCCTTGAAAGGAGAAAATACAAACAACACAAAAAGAATGTAGCTCTACAGTATTTAATAAGGATAACGCCAAAACCTAGCAGTTTTTACCTTCATTAAAAAACAGTAGGGCTTTGCCCAGCAAAGCTGAGTATAAACCCGAATAGGGAAAAAATGAAGTTAACGAGCTGAAAGATTGCCATTTGTGACAAAAGACCAGAACTCGATGGAAAATTGAACATCTAAGACCAGGAGAATCAAGGGTTGGACTGGCACCACTTCTGAAGCCAACAGAGAAATACACATACCAGAAGAGAGTTGCCTCACTAGGCAGCTGTGAGAGGTGAAATGCTTTGCCTCGCATCACTCAGCCATGTCAGAGGAGGATGCTTAAACCGAGGTCTTCCTGGCTTCTTCATTCTCTTTTGTCACCATTGTTGTAACCAAGAGATGAAAAATAGAACACTGCCCAGCAAATGGGACATTGCTAAACAGATCATTGTATGTGAATGTAAAGGAATATTGCTTTGGGGTGAGTACCAGTGAAGGTGAAGATATAGGGGAAGATTCCCTGAGGCTCCACGGGGTGAGTGAGTGGAGCCCTCTTGGGTGAGCCCATCAACAATCTGCCCACCCGGCCCAGAACACCGAACATGAAAGCTTTGAGGTTACTGTGAGCACACTGGGCCCCAACAATCCATCAGAGCAGGTCCCTCCCTGGGCTCCTTTGCACAGCTGGGGACAAGCCCTGTGGGGCACTGCAGAGAATCAATTATTTCTGTATGTTGGTTATTTTTGCTGAACTTTTTTTTAACCCTTTTAAAAATTCTTGTCTGAAGAATTTCTTTTTGGAAGGGGCACAAAGAATGGACACATGGGGAAATAGAGGTGATGTAAAAACAAAAAAAATCAATAAAATGTATTTTAAAAGTAAATAAAAGTGGCCTTAAAGAAATCCTTCTTCAAGTGTTAGGTGAAGTGTTTTCTGTGCCTGCACATGCCCCAGGGCTTGGTTTTTACATGGGCTAGCTTCTAAGTCAACCAAGTGAGAGGCAGGGGCTCTAATCCCAGTCTTTTCAGACCATACAAAATGTGGATCAAGCCAATTCTTTCAGTAATGAGAGTAATATGTTAATTTTCTCCATGGAAAGCGAGAACAAAGATGGAAAAAAACACCTTTCTTTTCTTTGAGTCCCAGATGGAAAGTGGCTGAAACTCAGATTAAACACATCTGCCAGCAGCCAGCCCAGCAGGTGAGACAAGTTCTAAATCAGAGCATGAAAGAGTTGGTGTACAGAAAATAGAAATCAGAAAGCCTACAGAAATCAATCCTGGGTAATAGCAGGTTCTCTGAGAAGCATCGGAAACCACTTTGGAGGGGCCGTTGGAAAGGTGTGCCTCTGGCAATGAAGGCTGACTGACTCCTTGGGGCCCAGGTGGCCTAGAGACAGACTCTAGGGATGCCCTACTGAATCTAGGCTTCCGCTTGACCTCGGCCGGGTCAGTGGGGTCTTCAGCTGTGCTGCCTCAGATGAAGAAGCACAATTTAGGGGACCAGTCCCTGTCCTTCTGACCCCTTCAAAGCAACATGAGACTCAGCAAGTGTGAGGTGTCATTGGTCATGCTTGGTGCTAGCCAGGTCATCCCTCAGGGACTGCTTTGGGATTCTGGTCTGACACAAAAGCAAATACTTAGGAAGTGTCTGCTGCAGAAAGAGCATCATGGAAGTCCAAGGAAGAAGGTCTTTGCTTAACAGAAGGATTAGGGAAGGCTCCCCTGCAGATGGCACTTGAAGTAATAATAATTATAATAATAGTAATTGTAATAATGGGACAACTAGGTGCCACAGTGTATAGACCACTAGGCCTGGAGTCAGGAAGACTTATCTTCCTGAGTTCAAATGTGGCCTCAGACACTTATTGCCTATGTGACCCTGGGCATTTAAGTCATTTAACCCTGTTTGCCTCAGTTTCCTCATTTGTAAAATGAGCTGGAAAAGGAAATGACAAACCACTCTAGTATCTCTGCCAAGAAAATTCCAAATGGGGTCATAAAGAGTCAAAAAATGAAACAACCCTACAACAACAACAATGATAATAACAACAATGATAGCTAGGAATTCCATGATGCTTTAAAGTTTATAAAGTGATTTACAAATATCTCATTTGATCCTTAAAACAAACTTGAGAGGTATGTGCTATTATTATCCCCATTTTTACAGATGAGGAAACTGAGGCAGAAAGAGATGAAATGATTTGCCCAAGTTAGTCAATGTCTGAGACTGGATTTGAACCCAAGTCTTCCTGATTCCAAAATATACTGTGTCACCCAGCTACCTCTAAAGAGGGTCTTTAATAAGGGTTGTGGCACTAGTCAATTATGAATTCAATGTATATTGCTAGCATGAAACTCTAACATGAGCGTAGATGCCCAGTCTAGAAGACAATGTGACACCAAAACCACATTGATATTTGAAGGTATGAAAATTATTTGTAATACCCCAAAAGCTGGAACACACCCATGGCAATTTATCTGAGAATTTGGGACTTCCACCAGACACCTTGCCAGTTGAGTATGTGAATACCACTTTTTACTTCAGTTGTCTGAGGATGGTTGATGAAGAGAACAGATAGAAGACAAAGGACTGTGTAAAGTCATAGTAGCTAAAAAGCAATGTGGGAACATCAAGGGCTCCAAACACCAATCTCTTGAAGGAACTCTACCATCAAGATGTTGGCAAAAGTTGCGGCTGTGAAATGGAGTACTGTCCCAGACTGTCATGGATTCCACAAATGGTACCAGGAAGCCCTACCTAGGGCATGAGAGGAAGGGAGTTGAAACTTTTTAATTAGTTAAGATGAGGCTCTTACATATATGAAAGAAATAAGAGAATCTCTAAAAATGTGTCAAAATGGATGACAACTCACATTCATATGGGTAAAACAATATTACTATCAGGAGAAATCTTTAAAAATTGACAAAAATTAAGAAATCTTGACCAAAAAGAAACCCAAAAACTGAGAACCATGGGACACAGATATTCTCTCTCTCTCTCTCTCTCTCTCTCTCTCTCTCTCTCTCTGTGTGTGTGTGTGTGTGTGTGTGTGTTGTTCATTGAAAACAAAAGATGTAGAAGAGAAAATTGATTTGGAGAGTAAACAGCTGGCAGAAGGTGGTGTCTGAGAATGGCATTTGGACATCTAGACCAAGGCTTATAAAAAGAGAGGTAGCAAGAGAACCAAGAAAAATAAGTGTCATGCAAACCCAGAGAGGACAGAGTATCCAAAAGGAGAGGGTGGTCAACAATGTCAGATGTGGAAGAGAGGTCCAAATGTGGTGGCCCCTTTGTGACTCAAGACCAGTGAGGGACACCTATAGCTCATTATTTTGAACCATACCTCTATGTCCTTGTTAGGGTCTAAACTTATCTCTATCCTGAGGATATATGCTGCTGTTCTCTGTCACTCAGAACTCAAACATTCATAAATCAAGTTATAAATTAAGAGAGCTTTTCTCTGGATTGCGGATAAATGTCACATATGCTTATAGCACAGCCACACCACTACTATATCATCTTGCCACCAGGTTTTGTAGCCATGCTTTCCCTGTGATTCCCACTTTGCAACCTTCTGGTCCCTTCATAAGTCTAAAAACTGTTCCATTAAGGCTTTCCATTATGAGATTGCAGACCCGAATGAATGAAACCTTCCATTCTCCTCTTTTTAGTAATACTTTTATATTTAGTATGTTTATTCATTTGAAACATAATATATGACATTACATGTCATAAAAATAAGACAGTATTTACAAAGCACTTAGCACAGTGCCTGACACATAGTAGGTACTTATTAAATATTTTATTTATTTTACTTATTAAGCACTTGTTCCCCTTCCATCTTCCCCTCAAGACTGGTAAACAATTTTGCTAGAAATGTTTGGTGTTTAAAGTATTTAATATTATTCAAAGAGTTTCCCAAATGCTTTTGTAATTAGGCTAACACTTTCCTTAACATTGAATAATCCTTTTTTCTGATATAAATACAACATAGTCAGAATGTATTTATTTTAATTCTGGCATAACCTTTGGGACAATATTTTACTTTTTTTTAATATGTTTTTATAACCATTCATCCATTTGTATTTTCAGTTGTATTGCTGAATAATTCATGATAGTAATCTTCTGAAATTTTCTTTTTTGAGAAACTGCATATGGGCCTTGCATTTGTTAATCTGATCAAATTAGCTAATTTTGTTGACCTTAAAAATAGCTTTTTGTTGGATAATTTCCTTTGAAATATTAATTCTTTTTATATTGCTATTTTATCTTTATTTTCAACTACCTAATTTCAAAACTATCTCTTTTGTTCTTGTTTGGGGATTATTAATATATTGTTTTTTTAGTCTTGTAAATTGTATGATGAATTCATCTCTCCTATTTTCTCTCTCATTAATATTTGTGGTCAAGGACTGCTTTAACTGTACATCATACATTTTGGTATATTATGTTATCTTATTTGGCACATTATATTATCATTCTTTTAAACATATTTATCGATCATTTCTAAGATTTGATCTTTGACCCACTGAGTGCCTGCAATGTCATCTTTCAAAAACTCTCCAATAAGGTCTGAATCTGTTGTCTTCTTCTGAGTTTGTGTGTTGGTCTTCCTTGCCACCATAGCAGCTTTTTATGGTTAAGTTCTCTTTTTTTTTGTTTGCTCATTTTCCCAGCCTATTTCTTAACTTTGGACTTTAGGTTAAAGTTGGGCTCTGCTCCCCTAGGGTTGGGGAAGCACTATCTCAAGCTTCAGGTTTTTGGGGCTGCTCTCTTCAGAGCTAGTTCTGGAGCTCTGTAAGTTTTTGGTGCTTTCAAGGTGGTGTTCTCCTGGGAGAGAGGTAGTCCCTGCTCTCCCAGTCTGCACTCTGGTCTTTACCCAGGCAGGTCTCCTGCTCCCCTAAAGACGCAAGTGCTAGAGTTCCTCTTCACTCTAGAACTGGGGCTAGATCTCCTGCTCTGCTGCAGGCACAAGTGCTAAAGTTTGTTTTTTCCTCTAATAGATTAGATTTTATGTGTGTGTGTGTGTGTGTGTGTGTGTGTGTGTTGGTACACATATACACATAAATATATATGTACATATACATATATACAATGCATAAATACATACACGTATATGTGGGTATATTTTTTGTCAGCACAAGATAGGCAACTTCATGTTTGGTTTTTAATAGCCCAGAGTTATTCAGAGCTAATACATAATCCTTCCTACAACCATCTGTACACACAGAACATAATTAAAACTTGCAAACCTTAATCACCTTCTAAAGCTGCCACTTATGTTAGAGATTTGCTTTCACTGATACATCCTTCCTTCAAAGTTTTCTTCTTTCCATCTGATCCTAAGTACGAATGTCATCATCTTCTCCTCTTCACTAGCCACCTCCTAGCTTTCACCTGGGACTTGTAATTTCAAGAAATAATGTTTTGGTTTTCCTCTTATTATTTTCCTTCAGTCCAGATTGTTTGCATGTCTGTTCTTTTCAAAGGTTCATTCCCAGTCTTTAAAAAATTATCCTTATGCTAGTCAAGATTTAAAATCTACAAAAACCTTACCATTTCTTCCTAGCTTGTTAACATTGAAAATGCCTTTAGTCCTCATTTGCATTCAGTTCAAAATAATCATGTTCATGATTCTGCTCTTTGATTGATCCATTCAAGGCCTTCACTTTCACATAAGGAAGCTCTTGAGTTTTGTTGCTGAACTTTTGAAGATTAATTGAAAAATAGCCTTTTCTGATGATGGTATAGTCTCAATTTGACAGATAATTTGAAGGTAGAGGCTCATTTCTCTTGCTTTTTAGTATATTCTATACCAATCTCTTTTTTAATTTATAATCACCATCGAGTAAACTTGCACACTTTAAATTGGTACTTTGGGGTAAGTAAATAGTTCTCTCCTTGACTATGGGGCATATCAAATTGGCATTTCACTTCTGAGTGACTTACATGCATAGTTCCTCCCTATTGGCATCCTGTGAGTTATTATTATTTTGTACTCTGTTCTCTACTTCCAAAACCTCCAAGCAATTTATTGTGTTACATACTGAACTACATTATTAAAACTATTTTCTGTACATTATTTTTTCCCATGGGGGAATTTTTTTTCGGTTTTTCATCACTGAATTCCATTGCTTTGTTATTTGATCTATGGAAATCTGATTTATTTCAGTTTTGTAAAATAAAAAATAATAATTTGCTGTATTTGTCTGTTCTTCTATTTCTATTTTTCCCTCATTCTGCCCAAGACTTTTAGCTCCTCAGAGAAGAGAACAGCTTCATTGAAATTTTCTTGTATCTCTCCTGCATTGTCATTTCCCACATTCATGTTCTTGAAGTCCTCCATTAGCAACTTTATTTCCCAGGTCGCACATGCCAGGGCTTCTTTTTTATGTCTCATTGTCACTGTAAGCCACTCTTAATTTCTCAGTATATACAAGCTCTCTCTTAGAGGTATTTGTCTTATTGTACTTTCACCATTTCCTCCTGGATATAACTTTTCATTGGCAGCATTTCTTCATTGTCTTGAAGATTCTTTTGTTTGGTCTCTCTTTTAGTTTTCTTGTAAGTTGCTTCTTATCTGATTTTTAAAAAAATGTTTTTGTATTTTTCTCCTTTTTTGGAGGCAATTGGAGTTAAGTGACTTGCCCAGGGTCACACAGCTAGCAAGTGGTTAAAGTTAAATATGAACTCAGGTCCTCCTGACTCCAGGGACAGTGCTCTACCAATAAAAGTGTTTTTCCATTATCCTCTTCATTTTTTGTTGTTCTTTCATTTTATTTAGTCTGTTACTGTTTTGAGGTAGTACAGGGGATCATAGATTAAGGTCTGGAAGGGACTTCTGATGCCTTCTAGTTCAGTGTCCTAATTTTATTAGTCAGAAACCTAAAGCCCAGAGTGTTCAAGTGGATTCCATGAGGTCGTATGGGTAGCAGAGCTGTGGTTTGAACTTTATTGCCCTGACTCCTACTCTGACACCCTTAAACAAAACCACTCCCTTTGCAGTCTTACCTGAAGACTAGTGTGCCTCACAGAGTGGTATTTATTTTGCTTGTAAGTTTAGAATTATTCTTAAGACAATTGTATGCACCTCTGCCCTGCTCTACCTAGTAATGGGAAGACCGTAGGAGGGCTGTCCTTGAGGGGCTTTTCAGAGGAATTCTGTGGGAACTAAAGATGAAGCCATGGGCACTTGTACGTCCTTCTAAAGCTGACGGATCCTTTCAATGGTTGGTGTCCATAGCTGTGTGACCAGGAGTGCGTGGATGCATGTTTGGGTCAGGGCAAATGAAAATCTGTGAGGAAGTATTTCTAGGTGGTGACTTGTGCTAAGTTTTCTTTTGGTATTTGGGTTTATCTATAGAAGCATGGCTACTAGCACAGAGCTGTTAGGGTCAGCCTTTGAACTTGACCCTCCCGAAGGACTTCCTGACATGAAAAATGTATGAACTAGTACACTCTCCCACCTCCCCTGCTCACTTAGTGGGGGAGTGAATTCAGGAAGGAGCCCCCCAAGGAGAAGCAATGAATCTTTCCCCTTTCCAGAGGCCATTTCAAGTATTTGTGGATGGAGCTTTAATTGAATAGAGCAGAAGCATGCATTTTTTCCCCTCTGCTGAGACTGAGGAAATTCTGTTTACTTCCAGCCCTTAAAAAGTTCCTGAATGTGCCAGGCCCTCATTTTCCTCTTAGTTATAGAACATAATTGGGTGGCTGAGCTGCTCTTCTCCTCACCTACCTTCCACTTAGCAGGTAAATTGTTTTACATCAGATTTCATTAGCTCAAGCACTGTGTGAGGGATTCAACCATGTTCAGAGAGCACTGCTCATCCGTGCTGGTGCCAGTTCTCAGGAGAGGTTCTGACGACCTCAACAAAGCAAATGCTTAAACATGCTTTTTATGAAACAGAGAACTTTGAAATGAAATAATTTCAAAACACCACAGCAGTAAAGAAAGCTGCTACCCAGCTTGGGTGAACAAGGCCCTACACGGGGAGGGAAGGAGGGAAGGAATAAGCATTTACGTATTATTGTTAACCATGTGCCAGACACTGTACTGTCTTAAGGAATGAATGATCATCTTTCAGCTGATCACCGCCCCCCAAGATCCCATCTCTTCAAAATATCATGACCCCTGAATTTGATTCAGAGACCCCTCCCAACTCAGGATCTCAGAGTGATCATATCTGTGAGTGAAACTGTGATGGTAGATGTTTAACAACTGGCTGTCTTACACACTTTTAAGTGGAATTTGCCTTATTAAGATTTGTTCTATTACTTTCTTAAATCTCGATAATCAACGAAATAACCAGCTGAGCCCTAATTTGTCACGTGTGCTGATCTCCGAGGTGCAGGGGCTCACACTGAAGATTGAACAACCGGCTCATGAAAGCTGGTTCAAACTGACTCCAGCACATGTCTTCCTGAAGGACACTGGAGAGATTCCTGGCACATGTAAGTAGACTGCAAAATCTCAGTTCCAATCAATTTTATTCAATAACAATTAGTAAGCACTCACTAAGTCCAAGGTACTGTATTCAGTGCTGATATACAGAAAAAAAATAGACATCTTGTAGACCTGATTCCCAACAAACATACAATTGAATTTCAACATGAACAAGTCCATAAATAACTAAGTTACTGGAGAGGGTGATTCTATCAAAGAAGAGGGACAGGAAACTGGATAAGGCAAATTTCAGGAAGGAGAGAGCATTTCTATATGGGGCATTCATGGAAAGGTTCTTGACTTTGCAATTGAACTTTCTACAGAAAGAAGGACTTCCACATAGGGAGGGTGTGTGAGTGTGTGTGTGTGTGTGTGTGTGTTTTGGAAGGGGAACATTCCAGGCATGGTGGCAGAAGAAGGAAGGAAGAGAACAAGGAACACAGATGAGTCCATCTTAGGTGGAAAGTGATATACCAGAGGGGAGGAGACTGAAAGAAGCCCACAGAGGTAGGTTGGAGTCAAACTGTGGATGGCCTTCAATGAAAGAATCAAGGGTTTATCATTAGATGATGTGGAGACATGGAAGATTTTTGAGCGACATGCTCAGGAGGAAATACAATGTGACAATTAACATACACCTTGATGTGAACTGATTTAGACTATTACCCCTTCCAAGATCCTTTGCAGTTTTTAGAGAGTTTGGACACAGAAGAGGTCAAAGGAATAAAAGTAAAGGTAGAATTTAAAATGTTTGGGCAGATAGGGACTAATGCCCTTTAAATCATAGCACAAGGAAGTCCCCTCCCTTGACTTACAAGATCAGTCCTGACTAAGTCCTTTGGCCATGAAGGAAAGCAAAAAGATCACTGGTCTTGGAAATGGATTGGCTCTGCCAATTAGCTAGGTGACCTTGAGCAAGGCACAGGGTTTCATTGGGCATCAGCTTCTTCACTGGCATTCCTGTGAATGAGGCAGATTTGTCAGGTTGCTTGTAGCTCTCTGACTCATGGTCCCAGGAGCTTGGGGCTTGGGTGCCAATGCTTTGGGGCTCCAAGATCACCTGACACCCTCCCCATCCCCAGAGCTTGCCATGTGTTTTGTTTTTGTTTTTAAAGTCAATGTATTGTGAGGGAAATGCTTGCAAAGTTCCAGGACACGAATACTGCTGGGACACCAGCAGGGTCCCTTCATCGGCCCAGGGAGCCTCTTCTACCAGCCTTCAGTTTGTTGGTGACTCAGAAGATGGGTCCCATCGAGTCATCAGTGTCTCAGAGAGTTTATGTGGATTGCCCAGGGCCACCCAGCTAGTAAACATCAGGGGCTGGGTTTGAGATCAAGTCTTCTTGTACCCAAGGCCAATACTTTAGATCCATGGCATGCTTCCTCTTTGTAAATCTCTGTAGAAAAGTAAGTTGGGAGGGAAAATCCTGCATAGGTGCAATGTCCTGCTCAGGTAAGTTCCCATGATGTGGGGATGAGATTGGGCTCTTCCAAATGAGGTCTGTGGAAGGAAAGCTCTGTCAGGTCCAAACTAGTTGGAAAGTTTTTGTTTACAAAGGTTGGCCAATAAGTTCAAGTTGTACCGAACAAATACTTTCATTAAGGGAATTTGTTGTGTGAAGTTTGGATTCAGTCAAAGGGCTGCCCTTGAGGACCTAGAGGGCCACATGTGACCTTGAGGCCACAGGTTCCCCACCCCTGTTCTAGAACCATCTCTGAGATGCTCATGGGAAGTTCAAACTCTTTTGACTTTTCCAAGCTGATGATGTCATTCAGTGGTTGAGTGGGGAGGGGAGATAGAGGATTTTTCTTCTCCCAATAGGTTCACTGTCAGGGACCAGGCTCCTCTGCTCTCTCCCCTCTGGCCAGCCCCTGTATGCCTGAGTTCTGAAATGTGTCCATTTTCTGCAAGTCCAATACAGCAAGACTAAGTCTCTTCAGCCAATCTCAGTCCACTTCCACTACAGTATCACTTGATTTCTTTCCTTCCCAATTGATTCAGGCCTTTTTGAACATAGTTTGATGGATTTGATTCATTCATTCATTCAACAGATGTTCTCACTTGATCAAGGTGTTGAAGAGTAAGATCTTGTTCAATTTCTTCACGAGGAGGTGTGTGTGTGTGTGTGTGTGTGTGTGTGTGCGTGCGTGAGTGTGATGGACCAATTCAATTGAGCCTTACCCTTGCACTGCCCTCACTCTGTCCTACTTAGTATTCAGTGGATCATTTTCAAAGGGGGAAAAATGACCAAAGAAAACAAAGACAGGTAGTGGCTGTCACCATGGGTAGAATGGTGGCCCTGAGTCAGAAAGAACTGACTTCAAATCTACCCTCAGATAGTAGTATGGGACCTTGGGCAAGTCTCTCAACCTCTGTTTGCCTCAGTCTCCTCATCTATAAAATGAAAATAATAATAGCCCCCACTTCCCAGGGTCATTGTGAAGATCAAATAAGATAAAGTTTATAAAGTGCTTAGCGCAATGTCTAGCACATAAACAGTACTACATACATGTTAGCTATTATTATTATTTTATTATTCCTCTTTGTGATTGAATAAAAGCATTTCGATCCCACTCCATCTTGCTTAGACTCTATGAGAGCATCATAGGCACAATTTAGGGAGCAGGCAGGTTGACAGGGCTGGGATTGGCTTCTTCCTCTTCCAACAGCTGAGTTTTCACACTAGGTCTCTCTATTCTGAAAGCCTTTAGTTCCATGTATTTGAAATGTTAGTAAGTATTTGTCATTACACAATCTATTCAAAATGTTGTTTTGATCAGTCAGTGTTAAATCCAGGTGATGGTGGGCGATGGTTTTCTTTGGGACAGTTTATTTGTTGAACTCTCAAGGACATCTTGGGTTTGGCATTTGCAGTATGGGAATATGCCATCCGTCAGTTTACGAAGGCCGTTGAGTTTCTGGTGTGTGGTTCTGGCCACCAGCTCATGCCTTCCTCATGTTTGGTAAGTGCTAAATTTTGCTGAATATTTCTAGGGAAATGTTGCGGTCTAGCATTTCCCTGCACAAAGCAGTAAATCAGGCTCCTTAAGGATGACTTTTCCACAGTTTCTTATGGCAATGACCTGGTGCTTTCACTATCATCAAACACTTCATTTCCATGAACGAAGCCTCCCGACAGTCTGGAGCACAAAATGCTCCATGCATGATAGTTACTCAATGAAGATTGGGGATTAACAGACAAAGGGATTAATGACTTGAGTGAGGACTTTGGCAGGAATGATCAAGCATCGGCCAACTTTGAGTCAATCAAAGCTGATCTCTTTCTGAAGTGGAATGAGAGTGTGATGAAGAAAACAGAGAGGAACAGAGTTACTGAAAGAAAACCACAGGCATTAAAGCTGAAAGGATAAATGGCACCTGAGGTAATACTGTTTCATTTTCAGAATGTTTCATCCCATCCTATCCTATCCCATCCTACCCCACCTCATCCCATCCCAATCTTGATTCAGAAACCTTTAAAATGTACCTTCTGTAGACAAAACTGTGCTAGGTGCTAAGGGAGGTATACATTTAGGTAAGACAGAGGCCTCTCCCTCATGAAGTCTTGTAGATGATATGACACATACACAAAAGATCATAATACAAAGTCAAATATCAGAAATGCATGAGAGTTGCGAGAAAAGTGGTTCAATTGAAATCAGGTATGTGAAGTGCATTTGGCTATTGTAGTTAATGGATTAATCTGAGGTCCAAGGATGTGCCCTTCAATAGGATTTATTTATTCATGAGTTAATATAAGTTTTACTGATTCCATTTGTCTTTGCCTCAGTTATTTCCTGGTGGTAGGGGATGAAAGACCATTATTCTACCTTCCAAAATGAATCCTCTATTCTAACCAACTGACTGTATCTGTTAGTGCATACACCATTGTGCCCTAGAAGTTGCCATCCTCTCTCCAGTAAGAAAGAAGCTGTATATATTTCATTATCTTTTCTTTGAAACTATCATTGCTTTTTAATTTACTCAGAATTCAACTTTCCTTCAGTAATCTTTTCTCTTACTTTGCTGCAGCAAGTGCATTTTTCTTTTGGGTAATAATAATAATAACATTTATACTATATTACTATACTATATAACTAATATTTATACTATATTATACTGCCTACTATGTGCCAGGCACCATCCTAAGCACTTTAAAAATATTCTGTCATTTCATCTTCACAACGACCTGGGGAGGTAGATTCTGTTATTATTATCCCTATTTTATATTGAGAAAACCAGGGCAGACATAGGTGAAGTGACTTGTCCAGGGACACACAGACAGTGTCTAAAGTAGAATTTGAATTCTGATCTTCCTGACTCCAGGCCCACAGATCTATTCACTGAGGTGCTGCCTAGCCTCCTGTGGTAATTGTATGGCACATACAAGTTACTTGCGTTAATGCCTTTGACCCTCACAGTAGATTCTGCCTCTTTTACTCTGCATTGTCAGGTCGCTGTAGAATCTGCCAACATTGCTTTTGCAGCCTCCCCTTTGATACTGGTTATTTAATTCCCCCCTCCCCACATCATTGCTACAGCATTTCTATAACTATGTTCAAAATAATGGTGACAATGGACGGAATGTTTGCTTTTCCCTTATTCTTACTGAGAAATATTTGAATGTTTCTTTATTAAAAAATCATGCTAGTAGGCTCCTTCCCTGCTGCCTATGAACACATGTATGGCTCCATCATCTTTAAAAAACAATAGCCCTTATTGATCTGACCATTGCTTCTAGACATTGTCCTCCCTTCCATTGCTAACCTCCAGGAGACCCCAGGCCTCCCTTGCTTCCTCTGCTACTCCTCTCACTTTCTTCCAAACTCTCTGCTGTCTGGCATCTGACCTCATCAGTGAACTCAATCTATTCTCTCCAAAATCACCAATGGTCCCTCAATGGACAAATTTGATGGTTTTTTTGTCAGTACTAATCTTTTTGGACCTCTGGGCGGTCTTGGACACTGTTGACCACCCTCTTCTCCTGGAAACACTTTCCTTTCTAGGTTTTCATGACACTGCTTTCTCCTGGTTCTCTGCCTACTTGTCTGATCGGCTCCTTCTTTCTCCTTTGCTACATATTCACCCAGGTCATATCCATTGATGGTGGATATCTCCCTCTTCTCCATCTCTACTACCTTGTTGGGTGATCTCATCATCTCCCGTGTGTTCTATTGCCATCTCTATGCTGGTGACTCTGCTCCATTCATCCAACCCTAACTCTTTTCCTGCACTCCAGTCTCCCATTACCAACTGCTTACTGGACATCTTGAGGCCCTGGCACTATCTCAAACTCAATATGAGCAGAACAGAATTTATTATCGGCTCCTCTCCCTAGTCTTCCCTTCTTCCCGGCTTCTCAATTACTGATGAGGGCACCACCACTCTCCTGGTCATCCAGCTTCAATATCTCAGTGTTATCTGTAACTCTTCATCTAGATTCACACCACACATCAAATCCATTTCGACTCAGATGGTGTATCTCGTCTTGGTCCCATTCCAAGCACTCGCACCACTTTGCCCTGGTGTGCAAGGTATTATCTCAGGCCTGGACTATTGCAATATCCTCTGGTGGGTCTGCTTGGTTCAGGTCCCTCCTCACTCCAATCTATCTTCCCCTTAGCCACCAAAGTGATTTTCCTGAAGGGCAGATCAGGCCATAATACCACAGCTACCCACACCCCATTCAGTCAACTCCATTGGCTCCCCATTGACTCCAGGATCTAAGAGAGCTCTTCGTGATCTACCCTCTTCAATTCTTTCCTATCTTTCCAGTCTTCTTACAACTTACCCCTTTCCCCATACTCTTTCATCCAAGGACACTGGGTTCTTCGCTGTTATTCAAGTCAAATGCTCCATGTCTCATCTCTGGGCATTTCCTGTGGCTGGCCCCCATGCCTGGAATATGTTCCCTCCTCAGACTTCCCTGGCTTCCTTCAAGTCCCAGCCCAAAACCCACCTGCAAGAAGCCTTTCCTGGTGCCCTTTAGTCTCAGTGCTTTCCCTCTGAGATTTTCTCCCATTTAGCCCGCATATATCTTGTTTGTCTCCAGCGGTGTGCATGTCCCCTCTCCCATCTGACAATGTCCCTGCAGCAGGTAGGGATTGTTTTTACCTGTTTTGGGATCTCCAGTGCTTGGCACAGTGCTTGGCACTTAGTAAGTTCATAGAGACTGACTAGCTCTTCATCTTCACTTTTTTAACAAATTAAGAGAAAACAAAAGTTTTCTATGTCTGTAATTGAGTGTGTAACCTAAATGTTTGGAGGAACTTTTTAATGAAGGCTTTTATGCATCTCCTTTTGTGGTCATGTGATTTTTCTGGTTTAGATGATCTATTCTGCTATAAGGTGTCCTAGGGTCTAGCCTGCTTGTACTTCAGTTACAGATACAAATTGGCAACAATTTTATACTTTTTATTAGATATTCTATTGGCCAGTATCTTAGTGAATATTCATCATTAACCCCAGCCCAGAATCATCTTTCACATTGCTCTCTCCTTTCCTGCAGTGACAAAGATAAGCAGGATTTGGCCCATAGAGAGAGGGGCAATCTGAGAACTTCCTCAACTTCTGAAAATAATTTACATAGTAGAAAAGAGGTAGTTTTTTTTAAAAAATCATTTGATAGAATTCACTTTTAAACTAGTTGAACATGATGACTTTTTTCTTGATGGATTATTTATGAAATATTCAATTTCTCTCTCTCTCTCTCTCTCTCTCTCTCTCTCTCTCTCTCTCTCTCTGTCTCTCTCTCTCTCTCTCTCTGTCTCTCAGTGAGGGCAATTGGGGTTAAGTGACTTGACCAGGGTCACACAGCTAGTGAGTGTTATGTGTCTGAGGCTGGATTTGAACTCAGGTCCTCCTGACTCCAGGGTCAGTGCTTCAGTTTCTCTTTCTGAAATCACTTCATTGATATTATCTATTTCCTGTTTTGAGCATTTTGTATTTTTGTAGCTATTCATCTTATTTCATTTAGATTTTCAGTTTTTCTGGATTGTAGTTCTATGCAATAATAGTTCTTCATAATTTTCTGTTTCCTCTCAAGTCACTGTGATTTCCCCTTTTCTCATTTTAAAAATGATTTATTATACTTAATATTAAACGTTAATAAGGTGTATTAAATATTTAATATTAAATTTTATATTAATTCTAATGCAGATATGATTCTAATATTAAACACTTTATTTTAGACATTAATATAACCAATTAAATTGCCTTGAATCTACTTATACTTAAACTATGAATTTTCATGCAAAAAATGTCGTAAAACCAATTAGCCCTCCCCGCCCCCCCAAGTCTTCACTAGGATTCCTTGTGTGCCTGTTCATTCCCAATCATTTTTCTTGGCATAGAATAATAGCCAACATTTTGAGTAGCACTTTAAAGTTTCAGATTACATATATAAATTATACACACACACATATATATCTCCTCATTTGATACTATTAGTATCTCTATTTTACAGATGAAGAAAATGAGGCTGAGAAAGATTCAATAACAGCCAAGGTTATATACCTTTTAAAAATTCTGAGGCAGAATTTGAATTCATCTTTCTTCCCCTAAGACAAGCATTTTCCCGCTACTTTACCACCTCATTTCCTATCAGTTATGGTAATCACTTGTGAGTATTTTATCTTTCTGTCTCTACTTTCTATGTTTGATTATTTCGTAAAGATCTTATCATTTTTCTTTATATTCATTTTATTTGCCAGTCTAAATTGCACTGCAGGATTCCATTGAATAAATGGACCACAATTTATTTAGCTATTCCCTTATTGTTGCACATTTAGGAGGATGACAGATTTTTTGTAACTACAAACAAATACTACTAGGGAAATCTCATTTTTTATTTTGTTAATTTGGATTTCTCATCTCCGATTTCATTTATCCAATGGTTCATCAACTTTATTGTCCTTTCCTTTGTTTATTGAAACGTTTTTGATTTGACACAAGAGATACCTCCTAACAAGTACCCAAAAGAATATTCTCCTAAATACATCCTCTGAAGAGAATGAAACCCAATAGCCTAATGGTGTGATTGTGGTAGTTGACCATTCCTCATAAAAAGGAAGAATGGAGGATGTAACTGGGATTGTTGGGTGCCAGCATCATCTTGGCTCATCAGACCCGAGTGTTGTTCTATACCCAGATTGCCTTTATTAACTTGGCTGGAGTCAGTTTGTGTCTTGCCCTGTTGACTCCACTTTCTTCACTTGGTATCACTTCATACATCTCTTTCCTTCTGTCTCTGAATTCCTTATGGTACAACAATACTCCATCATGTTTGTACTTCACAGTTTATCCATTCTTCAGTCATCAGGTATGTATTTGGTTTCCAGTCTTCTGTTATTGACACATTTTATTATTATAAAATTACAAATAATAGTAATGTTTTTTTTTCACATGCAACTCTTTTTTTGCTGTAATTAACCTCCTTAGAGTATAATCCTATTGGAGCATCAAAGGGCATGAACATTTCAATATTCTTTCCTCTGTAATTAGAAATTGTTTTCTAGAAACTTCAGACCGATCTGTAACTACGTGAAATGGAGGAGTATGTCTGCCTTCCCACAGCCTTACAGACATTTCAATTTTCCATATTGTACTAACTGTTCTGATCTGATTGATATAAGACATATATATATATATATATATATATATATATATATATACACACACATACATATACATCAGAGTAGCTTTACTTTGCATCTCTGATTATGAGCGAATGTGACCAAATTTCCAAATGGTTATTGGGTTTGCATCATACTCTTTGTTCATGTTCTTGGACTACTTTCTATTTAGAAATGACTTTTAATCTTGCTGATTTTTCCTTTCTCCTTATACTTTTATGATCTCAAACTTTTACAAGCAAAGTTTAAGGCAAAGATTTTCCTTAATTCATTTCTTTTATTTTGATTTCTAGATGCATTGATTTTATTTCTGTAAAAAAAATTCTATATAATTGAGATTGCTTCATACATCATTTGTAATTTCTTCTACATCTGACTAGAAATTCTTCTTAAAGGAAATTCTGACTAGAAAGTAATGGTCTTCCATTATTTTCTGTTTTTGAATAATCATTTTTATATTTAGATTATTTTGTCTATTATTTTATTGGAATTTGTTATAGTTTATGACACACGATACATATCTGATCATATTTTTTTTTACTAATTTGCCTTCCAGATTTCTCAGCAGTTCTTTTAGTTTTTCCTGTTTTTTAAATTTCCTTTTCATTTTATTCAGAATTATCTCCACATTACCTTTGACTCCTTAGTCTAATTCTTACCTTTAGATCCAATGTGGGTTTGTCCAGAGGACTTCTGTGATAGATAGACCAGAATCAGGCTTGTCCTCTGTTAGTTTTAGGTTCATTGTAGATACCCACTGGTCATTCAACAGATACCAGAGGCAGGTTTACTTAGCCACAATATAGAAAAATGAGTTGGCTCCCTGCATCAATAGAGTTTCATGGACAGCTTTGTTGTCTTCAAAACAAAACAAAACAAAAGCTAGCCTAACCTACAGGGCAGAGGGAGAGGAAACCCTGGTGCCCTGGAAGATAGTGATGCTAATATTTGTGACCAGGACACTTCACATTAATAACAGGCAACTCATCAGGCAAAATCCATTGTCATACACTTTGATCAGTTAGAATAATAAAGATGATGATGATAATAATAATAATAGCATTTATGTACCACTTTAAGATTTGCAATTTACTATATATATATATATATATATATATATATACACACATATGTGTGCGTGTATGCATTCTTAATCTCTGGTCCATGGACCCCCCAGAGGTTTTTAGTTAAACTTCAGAGGATCCACATTTATAAACTTTGATGGGAATATTTCCTTCAACACAAAGGCTATAGCCCCATTGTTACACCCAGAATCCAGGTAAAGATAAGAGTGGGCATGAAATTAGAGTACCATGGTAATAAGGCTCAGAGGTAGTGAATACATGTGACTAAGGAGAGACACCTCAGGATGCGCAAGTTTGCCAAGTCCTTTCTTTCTCCAAGAAGCCTTCTCTTCTTTTGAAAGGGTCTTAATGGGGTTCCTTTTTTGCTTCTTAATATAATGTAAGATAAGGTAAGAACTCCATTCTTTATCTTTTTTTCTTTATCTCCCATGATATTCTTGACTTTTTATTCTTCCATATGATTTTTTAAAAGTATTTTGCCTAATTGTAAAAAACATATCTCTTTGTTAATTTGTCATTTAGGTATTATCATAATTTTGTTTTACACTATTGGCACAGTCCATCCATAAACATTGACTACCTCTCCAATTTTTAAGTCTTCCTTTACTTCTATAAAATAATTTTTGATGTGTTTATATGACTCATATGTAGCTCAAATCTTTGATATTTAATGCATTTTTCTGTTATATAAAATGGAAGTTTTCTTTTTATCTCTTCTGCTGAAGGGCATGCACTGAGAAAATCAGATAGGCAGGACTTGAACTCAGCTCATCTGATTCCAAATTCAGTACTTTGATTTTGGGGGGAAATTGTCCAAAATGCTGATGATTTTGTAGACTAATTTTACATCCTGTTATTTTGCTAAGCTACTGTTTGTCTTTACTACTCTTTTATTGATTATCTAGGATTCTTTAATTAAATCATCCGATCATGTTCAAATGCAGGTAATATGATCTCTTTGCCTGTGCTCATTCTCCTAAGTTATTTTTCCTGCCTTTTTACTATAGTTAGTCCTTAGAGCACTAAATAAAATAACTGTAGATTGACCCAGCAATAGCACTTCTAGGGCTATATCCTATAGAGATCATAAAAATGGGAAAAGGACTCACATATACAAAAATATTTATAGAGGCTCTTTTTTGTGCTGACAAAGAATTGGAAATTGAGAGGATGTCCATCAGTTGGGGAATGGCCCAACAAGTTGTGGTATATGAATGTAATGGAATACTATTGTGCTGTAAGACTTGTATGGTCTGATGCTGAGTGAAGTGAGCAGAACCAGGAGAATGCTGTACACACTAACAGCCACGTTGTGTGATGACTAATGCTGATAGACTTAGTCCTTCTCAGCAGTGAAAGGATCTAAGACATCTCCAAAAGCCTCATGATGGAAAATGCTATCCACATCCAAAGAAAGAACTATGGAGTTTGAATGCAGATCCAGTAACCTTCTCTATAGGATTCCTTCAAAAGGCAGAATGGCAACCAAGCAGGGGAAATTCCAGTCAACATCCATTATCCATGACAATAAAGTGGCGCTCTCTCAGTAGTCACCACTCTTGTGAGTCTCTTGCAATTACTGCAATCTCTCTCCTCTGTCTCCTTTCCCAACTCCAGAAAGGTCCCCATCCCTTCTCCTCCATTCAGAGTGATTCAAAAAGCTCCCATTTCCATGGGAATATCCTTTCTCCTTCTGCACCCTTGCCTCCCCAATCCCTAATACCCATGAAAGGTGATCCAAGCCTACTGCTACATGATCATATTAAAGGAATATTTATTTCATTACTAATTTTTTTTAGTATTTTAAATATAAAAAAAACACTGTATTTGGTTGAAGGCTTTCCCCCTTAATCTAGAATGCAATCGAGTGGGTTTTATTAGATTTTTTTGGTTTCTTATGTAAATTATATTAAATTTGTCCTAATGTTGAAAAGACTTTGTAGACAGAGATACAGATTTAGAAGCCAGAAAACCCTACATAAATTGCTTTTCTTTTTATTTTTAAACAATAAATTTATTTTTTGTTTGTTCTTAACATTCTTTTAAATTTTAAGCTCCAAATTCTCTCCCTCCCCTCTCATTTCTCTCTTTCCACTGAGAAGGCAAGCAAAAGGATATTATATACATGTTAAATCATGTAAAACACATTTCCATGTTAGCCATATCATAAAAAGCAATGAAAAAAATAAAGAAAGCAAGAAAGTCATACTTAAATTTGCATTTACAATTCATCAGTTCTCTCTCTGGAGGTAAATAGCATTTTTCATAATGAGTTCTTTGGAATAATCTTGGATCATTGTATTGATCAGAGTTGCCAAGTCTTTCAGAGTTGATTATTATTGCCACAACAATATTATTACAACATTACAACACAGTTGATCATTATTACAACATTGCTACCTGTGCACAATGATGTCCTGATCTTTCTCACTTCACTTTGAATCAGTTCATGTAAGTCTTTCCATGTTTTTCAGAAACCACTTCCCTTGTCATTTCTTTTTGTGTGTGTGTTGTACTGTAATTTGACTTATTTGTTCCCAATTACATTGTAATCTGGTTCAGGGCTCAGGTGAGTTTATTTTATTTTATTTTATTAAGTTATTTTGATTTATCAGCAATCACCTCCATATGCTTTTTAGTTTAAAACTTTTCTCCCCTTTCTTCCCCACCACCCTCCCCAAGACGGTACACAATTTGATATAGGCTACACATATAAATTCCTATTAAACATATCTTCACATTAGTGATGTTCTAAGTAAGAATTAGAACCAATAGACAGAACCACCAGAAAGAGGAAACAAAACTCAACAGAAGAGAAAAAAAACTAGTAAATAGTATGCTTCGATCTGCATTCAAACTCCATAGTTCTTTCTTTGGATGTGGATAGCATTTTCCATCACGAGGCCTTTGGAGAAGTCTTAGATCCTTGTATTACTGGGAAGGGCTAAGTTTACCAATATTAATCACTGTACAATGTGGCCATTATTGTGCACAACATTCTCTTGGTTTTGCTTACTTCACTCAGCATTAGACCATACAATTCTTTCAAGGTTTTTCTGAAATCAGCCTGTTCATCATTTCTTATAGCATAATAGTATTCTATTACATTCATATACCACAACTTGTTGAGCCGTTCTCCAATTGATGGGCATCCTCTCAATTTTCAATTCTTGGCCACCACAAAAAGAGCTGCTATAAATATTTTTGTACATTTGCCTTGTCATTTCTTATGGCATAATATCACTCCATCACAATCTTATGCCGTAACTTGTTACCATTTCCCAATTAATAAGCATCCCCTCAATTTCCAATTCTTTATCACCACAAAAAGAACTGCTATAAATATTTTTGAATATAAATCCTTTTCCTTTTTCTTCTATCTCTTTGGGTTACAGACCCAGTCATGGTATGCACAGTTTTATAGACCTTTAAGAATAGTTCTAAATTGTTCTCTAGAATTATTGGACTAGTTCATAACTCCTCCAACAGTTTAGTAGTCTACCTATTTCTGCTCAACTCCTCTGGCCTTTGTCGTGTCTGATAAGTATGATGGGGTACCCCAGAGTTCTTTTAATTTGTATTTCTTTAATCAATTGTGATTTAGAACATTTTTATATAACTACAGATAGCTTTAATTTCTTCTTCTGAAAGCTGTCTGTTCAAGTCCTTTGACAATATATTAATTAGGAAATGATTCTTATTTTTATAAATTTAACTCAGTTTCCTATATATTTGATAAATGAGACCTTTATCAGAGAAACCTGTAAAAATTTATATGACCATTTAGCAAAATGTAGTTTCCCTGAATATCTCTTTTAGTTAGGTCTATCTTTGCTTTTGCTTTGTCTGAGATCATGATTAGTACCCCTGCCTTTTTTTTCACTTCAGCTTAAACATAATAGATTCTGCTCTAGCCTTTTAACTGTGCATGTCTTTAGGTTTCAACTACGTGTCTTGTAAGCAACATATTGTTGGATTCTAGTTTCTAATACCTTCTGCTCTCCCTTTTCATTTTATGAATGAGTTCATCCCATTCTTATTCACAGTTATAATCACTATTTCCCTCCATCATAGTTTCTTCTGTTTATCCTTCTCTCTCTTTTTATCCTGTTCCTCTTCAAAAGCTTGTTTTGTCTCTGACCACTGCCTCTTTTAATCTGCCCCCTCCTTTATTATTATTATTATATATTCATCACTTTTAGAACCAATTCCAAAGAGAGTAAGGTTCAAATATTGCCAACCCACCCCCATTTTCCCCTCCATTATGAAAGCATTTCTTTGCATGCCTCTTTTACATAAGAAAAATTTCCCCATTCTACCTCTAAATTCCCTCTTCTCCAAACGTGTACCTCTTTTTCACCCCTTAATTTTTTTTTTGAGATTGTCTCAACATAATCAACTCAAACCCTAAGATATTGGGGCAGTTTTCCTTGATAATTTATTTTTCTTTTTTTTCTTCATAATTTCTTGATCATGGCTTTCACATAATCCAAAATTCTTAAATTACCTCTCATCAATCTGCATTCTAGATAAGTTTTTTTTTCCTGATGAAATATTTCAGATTTTCTTCTTTTTTTAAATTTTTATTTCATTTTATCTTATTGTCTTGTAATGTTTCGCAGAATCATTAGCTTTCACTTGTCCAATTCTAATTTTTAAGGAATTAGTGAGCTTTTATACCTTCTTTTCCATTTAACTTATTTTACTTTTTAAGGAGTTCTTTTTTCAATGAATTTTTGTGCCTCTTTTATCATTAGGTCAATTCTGCTTTTTTTTTTAAAGGTGTTATTTTCATCTCCTTTTTTGTGCCTCTTTCACCAAGCTGCTAATTCACTTTTCATAATTTTCTTGAATTACTCTCATTTCTTTTCCCAACTTTCCCACACCACTCTTATCTCTTTAATTTCTCCAGGAATTCTTGTTAGACTTCAATCCAATTAGCATTTTTCTTTGAGGCTTTGGTTGTAGTTGTTTTTATGTTGTCATTATCGGATTTTGTGTGTTGGTCTTCCTTGACACCATAACAGCTTTTTATGATCTAATACTCTTTCCCTTGTTTGTTCATCTCCCCAGCCTATTTTTTGACTTTTAACTATATGTTAAAGTCGGGCTCTGCTCACCTGGAGGTGGGGAGGCATTGTGCCAAGCTTTAGGCTTTTCCATGCTGTTGTTTTCAGAACTACTATTGGGGTCTGCAAGTTTTTGGTGATTCTAAGGTGGTGTGATTTGGGGAGAAGTGTAGTCACCATTTTCCTGGTCTATGATCTTGCTTTTATCCAATAAGGGCCCCTGGTGTCCTGCAGTCACAAACACTAACATTTCTTTGGGCCCTGAACTGTGACTAGGCCCCCTGTTCCCCTAAAGCTTCAGGTACTAGTGTTTCTTTCTGTGTTGGAACTGTGACCAAGGCTCCTACTACCTTGTGGTTGATGACAAGAGATCCTATCTGCCCTGGAATTGTGACACAGAATTGCTTAGAGTTGCCTATCAATGCCAAATGTACCCAGTGCCAGCAATAGAGTTGCCTATCAATGCTAAATGTACCCAGTGCCAGCAAATGGTCACCTGCAATTCTGATTGTCCAATTCCCTTAACCATCTTTGAGAGGTCCCAGAGCTGCTGTTGGTGCTGTTACCCTGTGCATACACTCTGGACAGGCCTCCACTCCAGTGTCACAGACCTTTCCTGCTAACCTCCCAAGTTATATTGTCTGGAAAATGTCTCCCTCTGACCTTTTGTTGGCTCTGCCACTCCAAAATTTGATTTGAGGAGTCATTTTAAGGTTGTTTGGAGGGGCATGTTGGTAGAATTCATCTGGGTTGCTGCCCATCTTGGCTCTTCTCCTTTTCTTTTTAGGATGAATGACTGGGATTTAGTGGAATGGGCATGACCAAAGTTCATCCCAATCTCTTGACCATTCAGGTCAATAAAACCAGGATAGTTGGTTTGAAGAAAAGTCATTAGAGTATGATGTAGTGAAAAGAGATTTAGGCATGTGGTTCAAGGTCTTGGGTGCCAGCCCTGGATCTGACACTTAGTTGGCGTTTTCACAGGTGAATCAGTTGTTCTCCTTTCATCTCATTTTCCTAGTGTGTGTAAGATGGAGACAACAATTCTCACTATATCTGGTGTGAACAAAGCTCTTCTACAATGCCCCAAAGTACTAGAGAAGTGATAAGGACTTTTTATAAACTAGAGTCTGGTGATAATGTCTATCAGCTGTACTAGTTAGTCAGCCAGTCAGACACCTAACATTTATTAAGTACCTACTAGGTGCCAAGCACTATGCTAAGTGCTGAGGATACAAAGAAAAACAACAAACAATCCCTCCCCTGAGGAGCTCCTATTTGACTTAACCATTTACTGAATGACTACTATTTTCAGGGTCCTATCTCTGGTACTAGGGATAGAAAGGCAAAAGCAAATCAGACTCTGCCCTTAAGGAAATTCCATTCACTATTCAACCAGAAGCGTCCAATTGAAATGCCCTTCAAAATATAGGTGATGCCCTTTCAATAATTGGGTCATAGAGCGGTGCCCGTGGTGTTAAAAGGAGTCAGTGGCAAATGACAAAACCATCCACCAGGACTCTCCAGGCAAAACATCTGTCTGTCTGTTATGCCTCTATAAAATGTGATATGGTGAAAGATTTTCATGCCCAGTTGGAAAAAAGGAGTGCCTTCGAAGGAGGTCCTTGTGCTCAATTTAGGAGGAAGAGGATGGTGTCACACCTTGCAGGTGACCCCAGCATCCTCGTTGTGGTTACAGTTGGTCACACCCCAACCTTTGAACAAGCATTTCTCTAGAGACAGTTCTTTTCCAAAGCAGAGGACTTCATTCATCCATATGATACCAGTACCTGTAATGGCCCAAAAAACTGAATCAGAAAAAGCTAAGTCAGCAGGTTATCCTTGAAAGTAACAAAAGCAGCCAAAAGTATTTATGCTAGGTGCCACCAACTCACTCTGTGTGTATGTGAGTGGGTGACAGAGAGAGAGAGAGAGAGAGAGAGAGAGAGAGAGAGAGAGAGAGAGAGGAGAGAGAGAATCAGAGAAACAGAGACAGAAATAGAATTACAGAGACAGAGAGACAGAGAAACCCTATGATCTCCCATCTCCATTTCTTCTTCTCTTCACAAAGACTCAATCATTTGAGGACATACTTACTTGAACTCAGGAAGGGAGACATGGGAAATAAAACTCAATGGGGTTCCGATATTGCTAATGAATCTTGATTCCAAAATTTAAAATAAAATCCTGAAAACATATAGATGAATGTTGCCTGTTGTCAAAGGTCTTTTTTGTATAAATTGATTTATTCATGCAATTTGGGGTATTGTTTTCTATTATGATTAATTACGGTAATTGTTTCCTTAATACTAAAATATCCTTACATTTTTGGTAGATACTCAATTATAGTGAATAATTAGGTATATTAATGTAGTTTGGGGGGGAGGTGTTCAGGATTTTATTTTAAATTTTGGAATCAAGATTCATTAGCAATATCAATCTATAGTTATCTCTCTTTGCCTTATCTTTCCCGGGTTGAGAAGGAAGAAAGGAAACAAGTATTTATTAAGTGATTATTACATGTCAGGCATTGTGTTAAGTGTTGGGGATACAAATACAGGCAAAAAGAGAAATAGTCCCTGTCTTCAAGAAGGTTACAATGTAATGAGGAAGACAATATACAAAAGGGAGCTGAAAGGTGGAGTGTGAGTGCGGATAAAATTACATGGCATGGAGCCATGTTTTTAAAGTCTGGAAGTTTAGAACAGGATGAGGAGGAGAATGAGAGCATGCCAGCCTGGCCTCTATTCACAGCATGGAGGCCCCAGGAGGAACTTACCGAGGGGGATCAGGGACACAAGGCTAGTCTAGGTTGAGGAGGTGATTGGGGACTCCTTGGTGGGGAGGCCCCAGGTGCTGAGGTATTAGAACTAGAGTTATGCCTTCCACATCTCTACTTTCCCCATCACAGTTTCTATACCTTTTGGGTTGGCATAAGAAATTAAATGGGGGTTTGGGGGGAGTTTTGCAGAAGTGGCAGATGATAGGCAAAGGCCAGCAGATGACAGAAAAAGTTTAGAAACTGGCAAATGCATAAAATATAGGTATAGCATTATATAATATCAACATATTTTATCTTTTAACACCATACTAATTCAGATTTCTCTGGTATGAAAGGAGAGCCAAACTTTTTTTCCAGATCATGGGGGTGCCACACCTCAAACCTCTGTGATGTGGAAGAGATAACTGTATATTTATCTCACAAAACAAATTTGGTAGAATTTTTTTTTCTAATTTTGAGAACAATTTGTGTAGTATAGTCACTAATTATTTTCTAAAAGTTTGATATAATTAACATGTAAACCCTTCTGGGCCAGAGTGTTTCCTCTCCCCTTTATAATTCCTTTACAGCTAATACAATTTCTTTTTATGAAATTTGACAGTTGTAAAATTTCTTATTTCATATTCTGTTAATGGGCCTTTTATACTTTATACATATTGCTCTATTCTTAAATCTTTTTTGTGAATCTTAGTATCTGATAATTATTTTCTTTCATCTCTGTTGTGATTTTCTTTGTCTAAATTGTTTTTGGTAATTTGATTTTTTCCCTTTTAATTAGATTATCTAATGACTTTATCAGTTTTTTTTAGTCTTTTCAAATAATAAACTTTTAATTTTGATTAGTTTTATATTCTTTTTGTTTTCAATTTATCTATTACTTCTCAAATTTTCAACATATCCTCTTCTGTGATTATTTTAAGCTTATTCATTTGTCAATTTCAGAATTATAAAATTGCATATATAGTGCTCAATCCTATTTTTTATTTTCTTTTTTAATTTTAGGTTTTATTTTATTTTGAACTTGAGATAAAACAAGCATTTCCATGACATAGTAGAATAGGAAAAAAAAAAGATGACTGTACATGAAACTGCAAATCTATTATGTATAACTTCCTATTCCTTTTAAATATATAATAAAGTTATCATGTAACTTTTTTCCTTTTTTTTGTTTTTTTCCTTTTTTTTCTCCCCCTCCTGCCCTCAAGATAACTACCATTAGACACAAATAAGGGTGTGTGTGTGTATGTAAAATTATTCTATGCATACTTCTATTTATCAGTTCTTTCTCTGGATATAGATAGTCTCTCTTCATATGTACTTTATAGTTAATTTGGGTATTTAGAATAGTTAAAATAACTTATCCACTCAAAGTCATTCTTAAAACAATATTGTTGTTACTGTATACAGCATTCTCTTGGTTCTGCTCATTTCACTCATTATTTCACGCAAGTTTCTTCATACTTTTCTAGGATCATCAAGCTCGTCACTTCTTATAGCACAGTAGTATCCATCACAATCATATACTACAACTTGTCCAGCCATTCTTCTACAACCTCATCTACCACATTGCTGCCCTGAAAAATCTCCCAGCCGGGGGTCTGGCTGTCCTAATTGCTTCTCTATACCAATGTTTCAGGAAAGACCCAACTACCATGTTTTAATTATCTACCTTCTCTTCATCTCTATTTTCCACAGTTTTAACAATCTCATTGCATGGATACCCTTCCCACCCCTTTGCTGTTCTAGGGCTTTCATGGTCCTGCTCTCTCTTGGTTCTCCTCCTACCCGCCCGACCATTCCATCTCAGTCTCCTTTACTGGATACCATGCATCTGTCACGTACCCTTGAAGGCTGTGTTCTAGGACCTCTCTCTATTCTATCTCCTTTGACAGTCTCATCAGTTCCCATGGGCTCAATTATCACCTCCCTGAAGGAGATTCCCAGGACTGTCTGACCAGCTATAGTTTGCCTTTTGAGACCCAATCCTGTATCTCCAACTGCTTATTGGACATTTAGAACCGAATGTCCCCTAGGCATCTTAAACTCCATGTGTCCAAAACTAAATGCTTGATCTTTCCCCCAATCCTTCCCTCCTCCAAACTTCTCTATGACTGTTGAGGGTAACCCCATCCTCCCAGTATCCTAGACCAGGGCTTCTTAAACTGTTTCCACTCTCAACCCCTTCAGCACTTCTTAAACTGTGGGAATGGGGTTGTGACCCACAGTTTAAGAAGTGCTGCCTAGACTGATGACCTCAGTATTCTTTTGGACTCTTCACTCTCTCACTCCATCTATCTAATGAGTTACTAAATCGCGTCATTTCTACTTTCCCAACTTCTCTCCCAAACACAGAGTTTTCTCCATTTGCATGTTCAAATTCTCATCTTCTCTCCCCTGGGTTATTGCCCTAGTCATATAATAGCTCTCCCTTGCCTCAAGTCTCTCCCTGCCTACCCCTCCCCCACTTCAATCCATTCTCTACACAGCTGTCAAAACACTTTTTTTTTGTAAAATGGAGGCTTAACCACATCACTCTTCTGCTCAATAAACTTCAATAGCTGCCCATTGCTTCTAGGCTCAAATACAAAGTTCACTGGTTGACATTTAAGGCTATTCCCAACCTGGTCCCTTCCTACTTTCTAGTCTTTTTATACTTTAAACTTTTTCATGCAATCTATGGAAGTAAGGAAATAGGTAGTTATTGAATACCTACTATGTGCCAGGAGCATTATAAATATTACCTCATTTGATCCTTACAACAACCCTTGGAAGTAGGTGCTATTGTCACCCTCATTTTACAGATGAGGAAACTGAGTCAGACAGAGGTTAAGTGACTTGCCCAAGGTCATATAGCTAGTAAGTGTCTGAGGTCAAATTTGAACTCAGGTCTTCCTGACTTCAAGCCCCAGCTCCTCTATCCACTGAGCCACCTAGCTGTTCATAAAATCTGGTGTTACCAGTATATTTGCTGTTGCACTCACCTAACAATCCATTTCCCCTCTTCCGTGAACTGTGCTGGTGCCAGGGATACAAAGATAAAAATGAAATGGCCCTTGCTCACAAGGAGTGTTGTAGTGTCCTGGTGGCTACAAGGTGTATATACATAGATATAAAACAGGGGTGAAGGGGCTCTTCACCTGGAGGGATCAGGAATGGCTTTGAACAGGAGGTTCACTAAATCTGAGACTGGAAGGAAGCTAATGATTCTAAGTCAGAAGTGGGGATATGGAGCAAGTCAGGCAAAAACATGGCAACAAGAGTTGGATTTCCAAGTTTGGCGAAGAAGAAGTAGGTCACGTGGTGTGGAGAGAGTAATGGAGAAGAACCCAGCACAGCTTACCTGGAACCAGGTCATGAAAGGCTTAATGCTAAATGGAAAAACTTATACTGGATCCTAGAGGCAACAGGGAATCACTGTAGCTTCTTGAGAAGAATTACACGAGGCTTGAGGAGACCTGTTTGGTGGCTACATGGAAGATCCTTTGAAAAAAGGGTGAGCTTGGAATCAAGATGACCAACTGAGAAGCTATTCTAATATTTCAGGGGAAAGGTGACTATGACACAAATTAGAGTGGCAATGTGTGAATCAAGAGAAGAGGTCAAACCCAAGAGATGATATGGGGGTACAATTAAGGATACCTGACAATTCATTGAATATGGGGGCCGTGGGAAGATTCCAAATGGAAAAGGCACAGAATGAGGTGGGAAAGCTCAGGTCAGGGTTAGACCGATTCACCAGACCACCCAGCTGATCCACTGCCCTCATCTTGGTCATCATCTTGTATGAGAATGTGTCAAACTCTTGCAAGATTCCTCCTGACAGAATCCACAATTTGTTGGGTGTGTATGACCTCAGAGATGGTGTAGACTCCATCCAGAAGGAGTCTTGTGGTGTCACCTTTGTCTTTGCTCCTGTATGACCAGTAGATTGGGGTCAGTTTTGGACTCATTAGAATCTTCATCTTGTCCATAGGCCAGTAATAAATAGAAGGTGCAGGAGGAATGTAGTATGTGGTCTTGCACCCAAACCTTTACATGCAGCTTTGTTCTCTCTCCATTGTAACAGGTTTCCTGGCCCAGCAAAACCCTTTGAGGTTCTGGAAATCGAGAAGCAAAATTCTGATTTTGTCTAAAGATGTGTCTGAATCAACTCTCACCACCTCTCAGACTTGGAGGAATAGGAGGAAGGAGGGCTTCTTTTTCCACTATCTTAGCTCCTGGGGAACCAGGCTGAGGTGGATGTAACCAGACCAATGTCTGTTTAGAAACCAAAAGTAATCCTGGGACCTCCCAATTCTTCCTTCAAGTCCCACCTAAAATCCCGCCTTCTATAGAAAGCCTTTGCCTGCTTCCCCTGAGTGCAAATGCCTTCCCTTTACTGATGAGTTCCAATTTACTGTGTGTGTCTCATCTGTACACAATGGTTTGCATGTTATCTCTAGGATTAGACCGAGCTCCTCGTCTCTGGAATTTTTTTTTCTATATCCCTAGCACTTAGCACAGTGCCTGACACTGGTTAAATACTTGTTGACTGACTGACTGACATTTTAGTCCAAAGTTCAATATTCCCAAGGAAAATGTCTGCCCCCAAGTGAAATGTCATTCCTCCACCTTGAACGCCATCCACTCCAACCCAAGAAGCAATCTGGAGCAGGACCCATGGCAGCAGATAATCCCTAAACTAGATAAACAGGCCTTGCAAATCACTGAGTTGGCAGTCTGGTTTATTTATTCAATTCGGGCTTTCACTGCCTATTTCAATCTATTTGTTATTCTTGAATCTATGCCTTGAGCTTGTTTAATTATGCACAACAACCCAATGGAAGCAGCCCTGAGCATAGAACACTATTTCTTATTTGCTTACTCCCAATGATCTTTGTTTTAACCCCAGGGGCTGTCTCTCCTCATCTTTTTCAACAATTTCATGAGTAAAATGGTCATTGCCTTCTTCATCCCCCAGTGCTAGCCTTGTGGTCATGAGTTTCTTTGTTCATAGTTGGGCAGGTCCTCAGACTACAGGCATGCTGTCCATCTCTGGAGCAGTAATTGAACCTTTTTTCCACTGGGCAGGACCTGCTAGAGCTTTTCCTCTATTAATCTAGCCCATGAGAGCCCAGGGTCACCATCAGGGTCCAATAAGACTCAAATATATAAATCTCATTGACATGAGTGTTTCCTCAAACCATGCAGACAAAGCTCCAGCCAGGCATGAGTTCACCACAGAGAAGTCACCCAACATACTGAGGTCTTCTTTGGTTTCTCTTGACATGGGGAGGGGGAGGGTTACCAATGATGCTATCTGCTGCTTACCCTTGGCTATCACTGTGTGATGGAGTCCTCTTCCTTTTCACTCGTACATTTCTTTGCTGACATCCATTATACAACTTTGTCAAATGTTCTTGTTTGAAATGTGTTTTAGACTCTCCATGCCCACCATATACCTCTCCATTGTCCTTGGAATGAAACTTGATTTTTTGGAATCTATAGTATTCCCTGACTCAAAGTCATGCAATAACACTGGAAGGGTCTTTGTATTAAAAATGTGAGCTGCTTCAAGAAGTTTGGGATCATGATAATAATAATCACAATAATAAAAATTGTTACCATTTACATAAAAGGCAGCTAGGTGTCACAATGTATAGAGCACTAGGCCTGGAGTTAGGAAGACTTATCTTCCTGAGTTCAAATTAGCTACGTGACCCTGGGCACTTGAGTCATTTAACCCTGTTTGCCTCAGTTTCCTCATCTGTAAAATGAGCTGGAAAAGGAAATGACAAACCACTCCAGTATCTTTGCCAAGAAAACCCCAAACGGGGTCATGAAGAGTTGCCTACAACAGATACGACTGAACAACACATTTATGTGTATGGCACTTTGATACATTAATTATCTCAATTAGTCCTCTTATCAACTCATAAAGTAAGTGTTAGAATTTTCCCATTTCACAAGTGAAGAAAATCAAAGCTTTATGTGACTATTTCATGAATTTTCATGCTTAAATTTCTTCAGGGTGACTTTGCTTGATTGAGTCTCTTTCCAAGGATTCCACAAATGTGTGTATACCAAGACAAGGGAATCCCTTGGCTGCTACATCCCTCTGTTAGGCTCATGCTTTGGCAAATAGCCCAGGGTTCCCCCAGCCTGCATTATTCCTTCCCTTCCAAGTTCCTTTTCTGGCCACTCACAGCTTCTTAGGGCTTGCCTTGCCCAACTCCTCCCTCTGCCTCATGCCTTCCTCTCTCCTAACCCCATATCAAATCAGTTATCAAGTCACGTTATCTTTACCTTCACAATTTTTCTCATAAGTACTTCCTTCTCTCCTCTGGTGCCCCCATCCTGGTATAGGACCTGATCACCTCATACCTGGACTATTGCCATAGCTGCTGGTGGGTCTGCCTGCCTCAATTCTCTCCCTCCTCCAGTTCCACCTCCATTCTGCTGTCAAAGTGATCTTCCTAAAGCACAATTTTGACCATTTCACACACCCCACCATCATTCAGTAAGCTCTAGTGACTCTGTCACTTGCAGGATCAAATATCACAAATTCCTTCATTTCTCTTTTAAGCCCTGCACACCGCGGCCACTCCTTCTCTTTTCCAGTCTTCTGACACCTTGCTCCCTCTGTGTACTCTTTGATCCAGTGAGATTGGCCTTTAGTTGTTCCCAGAATGCAGCATTCCATCATCCAGTTCTGCGTCTTTTAAGGAGCCACCCCCCATGCCTGGAATGTTCTCCCTCCTCATTTCCATTTCCTGACTTCCCTGGCTTCCTCCAAGTCCCAGCTAAAGTTCCACTTTCTGCAACAAGCTTTTCCCTGTCCTCCTTCATTTCGCTGCATTTTTTCTGAGACAACCTTCAGTTTATCCTGTTCATATACTGTTTGTACATAATTGTTTACGTGTTGCCTTGCCATTAGACTATGAGCTCCCTGATGGCAGCCACTGTCTTTTGTCTCTTCTTTGTATCCCCAGTGCTTTGCATAGTTATCAGACAACAGTAAGCCCTCAACAAATGCTGTTTGGCTGGCCCACTCATTGAGGAGGCTCTGCCATGTTTCAGGGTTCAATGCCATCAGTCTAATGCCATCCACACAGGAGCACCAAAGAGACCTCACCCTCCATGGATAATCCCTCCTTAACTTGCACTGCCTTGGATTTCCTTCTTAACTGTGGCAAACATGTCTGGCAAAGTTTTATGCCTTGTCTGAGGTCAAACATTGGGGAGGGGGGAGGGTATCAAACAAGATTATTTCCATTGTTTTATCTTTCAAAGAATCTTGTTGAACGTTCTATCTGGAAGGGAAACACCTTGTTGGGCAAAGTCTTCATGCCAGTGGTTTCCTCTACCAAATGGTTTTTTATATTCAATGATCCAAAAGCCAAATTCAATCATGTGTTTTCTCCATCTTTCAGCCACTTGTGTGACAGTAAAGATGTAGCTTGCTGTGGAATATGGCTTTGGAAAGCCAGTCACTTCCTTTTGAAAACTAAATTAAGGTAGTACTTTATCTGATACCCGGCAACTCCAACTCAAAGGCAGAAGGTAAGGATGATGAAAAAAATGTTGGAAAACAGTGAATAAGGAAGTAAGGAATGAGAGAGGCTAGAACATAGAGAGCACAGACAAGTCTCGTGCCTAAACTTGCCATACACTTTCCTCAAGATGTAATTAGAACTTTTACAGTGGAGGGGAAATGAGGGAAGGTGAGAGGGAATGAGTGAATCTTATTCTCATAGGATTTGGCTTAAGGAGGGAATAACATACACAATGGGGTACGGAAATCTGTCTTACCCTACAGGAAAATAAGGGGGGAAGGGGACAAGAGAGCAGGGAGTTAATAGAAGGGAGGACAGATTGGGGGAGGGGATAATCAGAAGTAAACACTTCTGAGGAGGGACAGGGTCAAAAGAGAGAGTAGAATAAATGGGGGGTAGGATAGGATGAAGGGAAAAATTAGTTTTTCACAACTTGACTACTATGGAAGTGTTTTGCATAACTGCACATGTATAGCCTATATTGAGTTGCTTGCCTTTTCAATGAGGGTGGGTGGGGAGGGAGGAAGGGAGAAAATTTGGAACCCAAAGTTTTAAAAATACATGTTAAAAATAAAAAAAATTTTAAAAGGATAAAAAAAGAATGTAATTAGAAGATGCAGGCCACATCAAGCACTAGATATCATAACGTCCCCACAAACACACACCCAGGCACAGAAACGAATTACACTTTAACCCTCTACTTTAGCAACTTCTTACTGAACTGGCAGTGAGCCCTGAATCAGTCATCGGTCCACTAGTAAGCAGTAGCCAGATCACTGTTGTTAGAGAACAGATTAAAAAAGAATACAAAGCTAGAAGAAAAAAAATAAAAATGAGAAAAAGATATGGTATGAAACTACAGTGATTCCAGCCAAACCTCTTTTAATCCAGGGAGGTAGTGGGAGTAGATAACAATGTAAATGGTCATAGAAACAAAGATGGGTTCCACATAATCCCCTCTGCTGTCCCTGTTGTGAATGCCAGGACTCAGTGGTTTCTGAATGCTGTTTGTGTATTTGTTAAGTGGAGAGCTCGCCTTGATAGGAAATCTTACATTAAATAGAATTAAACGGACTCACTGCTCACATATGAAGAGGCAGAAGAGCCACACAAGAAACATCCAAGAGTTTTTTTTCCCCCCAGGGGATTAAGGAGGAGGAGACCCCTCTATTCTCCCTATATGGCTTCTGTCAATCATGAAGAACTATTCTCCTTTAAAATGGAGCTGGCTGGAATCAGGGATGTGCTAAAGCCAGAGAGTGGATTGTTCAATTTTCATTGTGAGAATTTACACCTTGGAAACAGGTCAATGCCACAATTTAGAGCTTGTTTTATTGTTTTGTTGATTGTCTAGACTTAAGAGAATAATGGAGAAAAATGTAATAACAGATTTAACCGAAAAACATGTCCTGCTTACTTTTTCCCCCCTGGAGAATCAGTTGTTACACTCATTCATCTTTATCTATATATGTACCTACTGTCATCTGTCTTATCAATCTGGGTGTCCCATACATCCACACATCCATCCACCCACCCATCCACCTATCCATCTATCCATCCATCCTATCCTATTCTTTCCCATCTATCTATCTATCTATCTATCTATCTATCTATCTATCTATCTATC
>NW_020949971.1:1334628-1417094 GCF_900497805.2 Vombatus ursinus
ATCTATCTATCTATCTATCTATCTATCTATCTATCTATCTATCTATCTATCTATCTATCTATCTAATCTTAGTTGTAACAAATCTCTCATGAATGGCTTACCGCCTCCGAAGTAGGCATCCTTATGCACCTTTTCAACTCCAGAGTAGCCCAAACTCTTACACACAACCAATCCATTTCGTATCTCCCAACGGTCGTCACAGACAGTGCCCCAGTGGCCATTGTGGAAAATCTCTACTCGGCCCTCATTGGGCTGGCTGCCACCCACAAGTCGGACAGTTTTGATTGGAGCAGTAGCTGTGAGAAAGAAAATCCCCATGAGACATCTGCAACTTACTTGGTACCAAGAGCAACAATTTTAGCCAAATTCATTAATTTCCTATTTGGATATGCATGTGAAATTTGCAAATGTCCTCATTCTGGTCAAATTTTGAACTGCAAACTGTGATTGATTAGAGAATGTTCAATTGCATAATTAATTTCTTTCTGCTTAACAGTTTAAAACAGTTTAAAGAATCATAAACAAAATAAGTCTTCAGCACAGGATGAGAATGAAATTGAATTAAAAAAAAACTTGAGAGCTTTCCACAAAGAGGTGGATTGATTGGATTAAGTTTCAAAGAAGATTCTCTCTCTCTGTCTGTCTCTCTCTCTCTCTCTCTCTCTGTCTGTCTCTATCTCTCTCTGTCTCTCTGTGTCTCTGTCTCTGTGTCTCTGTCTCTCTCTCTCTCTCTGTCATTAAAGCTATGGCAGGTGAAAGATAAAATGACTGAGAAAACACAGGTTTGAGCTTCTGAACTTCTCAATTTCCTACATAATGAATATTAATTGCATAACAAACCAAGACCATGTCTCCTTAGCTTGAGCACTGGACCCTGAATATAGGGGGAGACAGATCTTTATGAATTAAAAATAATTTAATCAAATAACACCACCTAAATAAAAGAAAACAATTAACCTGGATAACCAGGTGATCTGATTTCTAATTGAGAGAAATATTGGAAACTTTCCAAATTGGGAGAGGGAGAGCAAACAGGTGCAATTCCCTGAAATCAGAAAAAGAGGTGTCTCATTTTCCCCCTCCCCCAGGTATGTATGTATTCAATCAAAGGAACACGAAAACAATAATTGATCAGATCAGGGCCAGGTTTCAGATAAGGTGTGGTGCTTGAGGTGCATAATTGTGAGAAAATTCCTTGCTTCAGTCTTTGGACCTGACTAAGTTTCTAATCAGCATAAAATTGGTTCTTGGTTAAGGGTCTCTAAGCAACAGGGAGAGGTGGACCAGCTTCCCAGCCATGCAGGGCTAGGTTCAAACAATGCAATAGGGTTTTCTCCCAGTTCTCACAAGTGAATACAATTCTGTCACAGGACAGAAATAGAACTAGACTCATAATTGAATAGAATCTAAGTTAGCTCCATATTGAGTCACAAGATGGAGTCAGTGTGGTTCAGTTAATTCTCATTGCCACTTTCTGTTTTAATTCCCTCAAAGCCTTGCTGTTCCCCATGTGTGCTGCTGACTAACTGGTCCCCATACGTCCATCTCCCACCCTTTGTGATGAATTGTCCTCACTACCACACCATTGAATGAACTTTGTCCCAAGATGTTCTCTGATCAATGTTCTCCCCTGCTCCAAACCCTTCATTTCTATGTTGGTGTTCAGTTGTTCAGCCCTGTCTGACTCTTTGTGACTCTATGGACCATACCAGGGTTTTCTTGGCAAAGATACTGGAGTGGCTTGTCATTTCCTTCTCCAGTGGATTAAGGCAAACAGATGTTAAGTGATTTGCCCAGCATCACACAGCTAGTGAGTGTCTAAGGTTGAATTTGAACTCAAGTCTTCCTGAGCTCTCTCCACTGAGCTACCTAGTTATAGTTATATGTAAACTCTTGATCCTTTCATTCCCTCATTCAACAAACATTATTAAGCACCTACTCTGCACCAGGCAGTGTGCTAAGTGCTAGGGATATAAAAAAGAGGAAAAAGGTAACCCTTGCTCTTGAGGAGCTCACAGTGTAATGAGCTTGACATTCAAAGCCCTCCCATCACAATGGGGCCCCCAGATGCCTTTGTGTGGATGTCTAGGGGCAGCTTATGGGCACAATGGATACCATGCTGGACCTGGAGTCAGGGAGACCTGAGTTCAAATTCAACCTCAGAATTGAACTAGCTGTGTGGCCCTAGGCAAGTCACAACCTCTGTCTGCCTCAGTTTCCTCATCTGTAAAGTGGAGATAATAAGGCACCAACCTCCCAGGGCTGTTGTGAAGACAAAATGAGATAATGCATACAAAGCACTTTACAAACCTTTAAGCCCTCTATAAATGCTAGCATAGTAGGTACAAGGTTGCTCCCCACACACTGAAGGCCAGGATCCCAGCTGGGAGCCTGAGTACCCAGTCAGAAGTACAGGACTGCTTGAGGATGGGCTAATGCTTCTTGAATAATTGAATTAAATTGGGTCATTCCAGAGTAGCAGAGGGCTTCACTGGGTAGAACACTAGGATGACTTTCTCTGGAGTGTCTTTCTTGGAGAAGGGTCCACTTGCCATGAACAATAACCAAGTTCCTTTGAATACCTTAAGAAGGCGTTTCCTAACACAAAGGGCTATAATTATCAATCCCAACTGACTACAGTCCTGAAGTCATCTGGGGAAAGGATCACAGCTCTTCACACAAGATTTTGTGAGTGTCCCATGAATAGCAATGACCCCAGTTCTTCAAGGAGCTGAGGTCTCCTCAGCGCTGGCACTGTCTCCACTGGCTTAGATGGTGATCCTTATCAGAAGGTTCCTTCCCATGGCCTCTAGCTAGTAGGCCCTTTGGGATCCTCAGGGCACAGTCATGCTGTCGTATGGGCAGAGCATGAGCTGGAGGACTCCACTGTGGCAGGATCAGTTGGAATGGAATGTTTTCTCCACTGGCACAGTTTTCTGGAGCCCTCCATCAGTTTTGTTCTGGGTGGTGAGGACATGTGTTTTACAAAAAGGTTAACCCAAAGCATGAGAGTCACCCCACTGGTCTCTGGGGTGTGTGACTAATTATTATTGTCAGAGAGCCTGGGAGGCACCAGAACCCTGCACCTACGTCCACTGAAGGCTGATGATGAATAGAATCAGATGGAGAACCACAGATCTAGGACTGGAAGGCTCTTGGAGGTCTCTGAGTGTACCATGTTTGTTGGACAGATGAGGAAACAGGCTCAGAGAGAGTTTTTTCCAAGGTCATAGTTAACATCTGTGATGGGATTTGAATACAAGCCTTCCTGACTCCCAAACCTGCCCTTTATTTCACTACAGCAAAGCTGAAGGGGTCCTGAGAGATCAGCTGAGCCAACCCCATTCGATTGGTAGAGGAGGAAAGGGAAGCTTAGAGCAGGGCCTGTCTTCACCAAGGTCACTTGACTGGAAATGGACAAGAATGTGAATCTAAGTCAAAATGAAGATTAAACATTTCTGGAATTATCATGTCCATCAATCAGGAAAGGAATCAGTTCAACTTCCAGGGCTCAGTCACCATCTCACACAAGGGAGGTCTGCCTGTCATAAGAACCATGGCTTCTGCTGGGCAGAGGGTAAAGGGCAGCAGTGGAATTCTCAAAGTGAACTTTCAAAGCTCAATTAATGGAGAGTCCTGAAAATTAAGCTGTCCTTCATACCTGGGCTGGGCTAGCTTTTGGCACAGACTTGGCCAGTCAAAAATCTCCTTAGCAATGGAAGTTCACCCAGCTAGCACTCCCTGATATTAGAGGTCCTTCATGCCTGGGAAGCAGGAAGACTCCTCTGCAGACTTCTGGATCTGTCATCCAAGGAGGCCCAGCTTGGGGTGGGGCAGGTGGGGGGCCACTCTTAGCTTCCTCAAAAGGGGCTCCCCATGGCCCGGCTTTGGAACCTGGCTACAGATACCTCCCAGTGCTTGGAACTAAGGCCAGGCCAGATGACACTGAGGTAGCAGGCTATAAGGAATTGGTCTCCTCACCTCCATATTCACTGACAGGGGAAATCTGCTGGGATAGCCAGGGAGTCAGTCTCAGGGTCAGAAAATGGGGGGGGGCAGGGGAGAGAACAGTCATGGCTGATTCCTTCTTCCAGCAGGGGAAGTGTTGAGGGCAAAGGAAAAGGCTCTTTATTCCTTCTTTCCCTCCCCAGACTGGCCTCTCCTACAGATGGAGCTGAGGAGTGGTACGTACTGAGGGACCCTGAGGAAGTTCCCTGGCCCTGGATAGCTTCCCCAGATGACCTGAAATGGAATCAGTGGTGGTTAATTTGGTTTAACAAAAGCCTCTCATCCTTCCTCTTACCCACACTCCTCCCTAAGCTGATTGCACAATGAACTTCGTTTGGGAAGACCTTACTTACAGAGTTGCAAAAACTCCTCCCCACTCCATGCCAGAATGCTCTCCTTCCCAGTTCAACTGCTGTGGAAAGCCTTTCCTGATTTCCTCAGGTGCCAGCCCCTTCCCCCCAATACTGGATAAAGATCATATATGTATTGTCTAATAATTCTCCCAGTAAGCTCCTGGAGGGTGGGAAACTTTTGTTTGTGTCCTCAGCACCAAGTGCAATTGATGCCTGGCACACAGGAGGCAGGTGACAAACGTTTATTGAATGGTTACAATCCTGTGACCCAAAAGACAGGTTTATTAACCATTCACACCTTAGACTGAGTGAGTTCAATCTCTAACCTTTCCTGATGGATATGGTTAGCTGCTCAGAGGGAATCACATATTTTTTTTCAGTTTTGGTATTTGGAGAGAGAGAAAGGTGGTGCAGTTTTGGAGCCTGGAGCACTAGAGGGAAGGATACAGGGACAAGTTTTGGATGGCCAGAGGACCGGAAGAGGTTGGGGTGGGGGAGGGGAGAAAGGGAACCAGGAGGAAGAAGAGTCTAAAAGGGAGATGAGAGGGCATTGGGAACCATCTTCCCCTACTGGAAACCTTCCCTCCTCCAGAGGGGGAGAAGCCCAGGCCCCCCAGCCAAGATGCCATTTAACTCTGATCAGTTTACCCACCTCCTTTCTCCTCCCCACCGCATCATCCTTCCTGTTCTGTCTAGAGGTGTGAGCCTGAGAGAGAAAGGCAGCATGGAAGAGAGGGAAAATTAAGATACGGAAGGCTCAAATCCCTCTTCTGCGACTTTATGACCAATGTGACCTTGGACAAGTCGCTGGGCCTCATTTTTCTCCAGGGTATGAGGGAGTTGGACTGATGAGCTCCAAAATCCAGACCAGCACCAGGTGCAAGATGAAGAAACATCCCTAGCCTGAGAACAGAATTGGCAAGCTCCCAGCAAAGAACCGAGAGGCTCTCCTAAACCCCTCCTGAAAAGGGGGTGAAAAAGCACCCCCAGAACAAGGGATTATCTCACTTGGCCATTGTCTAAGACTGCAGAGCAAGGGCTAGTCCACACTGGGAGGGCAACAAGAGGGCAAGGGCAATTCCTCATTGGGTGTTTCTTAAATGAACACACACAAAGGCAAAATATACACATACACATATACACATATACATATGCATATGCATATACATATACATACATATGTGTGTGTTTAAGAGATCATTAGGCACAGGATCTGGGGCAACCTAAGCCTTTCTCAGTTTAATTTGAGAGTGTCACATGCCACAGTGGGCAATGGAAAGAGCTCTGAGGGGACTGGAGGGGAGATACCAGGGTTCAAATCCCATATCTACCATTGATTTTTTTAAAACCTTATACAAGCACCTTCTCGTCTCTTGGCCTCACTTTTCTCATCTGTAACAATGGGATTATTGGAAAAAAATGAACTCTACAATCCTATCCATCTCTAATCTCCATGAACCCTTGTGGTTTTCCTCTTTTGCTGACTCAGGGCAGATATCTTCATAACATCCTGAAATGGAGAACTAACATAACTCAGAGACAACTTTTGTTTGTTTTAAATTCCCCTTTGCCTCAAAAAAGCGCAATGTCTGATAGTTTGGGGTTTTAGTTTTCTAAGGTATAGGATTTGCCCCCTTTTAAATGGACATATTTCAATATGTTTTATTTAATTCAATAAACATTCGTTAAGTGCATACTATGTGCCCTCTGGGATCCCTATTCCTTGGTTAAGAAGCGTCTTCTTAAATCTCTCCACCCCATGTTCCTTCCCTCTCCTGACACTCACAGAGGCCTGTCTCTCCCCAGAAGAGACCCCTCCCTCCCTCCCCTTCCCTGCCTAGTCTCAAGAGCACCTTCTCTCCTGTCCCCTGAGCCACTGATCCTGGAGGCCAACTTGGCACGTTCCTGCTTTCCATTATGACTTCCATATGCTCCTTCTGCCGACCTTTTCTCCTTTGAGATTCATTCCATCTAGCTCTACCTCCCAGTCCAGATACTGGTGACAGCTCTAGGTCCCCAGGCTATTCTTCCTCCATTCTCAAGGACTTCTGCTCCTGGCTCACAGGCTTCTTCTCTGTCTCAACACCTTCCCTTATTCCAGAAGGCTTCAATGTCCACAGTGATGTCTCCCAGGTCGTCACCCTCACCAACTCTTGTGATGTCCCCATCAGCCCTACCAGGGATGGTCACACCCTTGATCACTCCCAAATGTTCTACTTCAAGAATTCTGAAATTCCTTTATCTTTTTGTATATCCTTTTATCAAACCTCCTTTCATTTCATTTCTCCCTGTGTCTTATTCCTCCTGTTTCAATTCTTTAACCTCACCATTACCTCCAAGCCTTTAATCCATCAGTAATCTTCTGCATCATTACCAGTGTGCTGCACTGCATAGGGTGCCAGGCCTGGAGTCAGGAAGACCTGAGTTCAAATCTTGCCTCAGACACTTATTAGCTGTGTAACCCTGGGCAAGTCACTTAACCCTGTTTGCCTCAGTTTCTTCATCTATAAAAATGAGCTGGAGAAGAAAATGGCAAACTACTGCAGTATCTTTGCCAAGAAAACCCCAAATAGAGTCACAGAGTCATGACTGAAAAGACTGAACACCAACTTGACTTGAAACTATACTTAACCAGTTCAAGTTAGGTCATCTTCAAGCCTCGAATCTGTAACCCTCTTGCCCTCTGGTCACCATCCCTGGATTGTGCCTGCTGTCAGCCTTCACTGCTGCTAGGCACCTACTGCTCAACAGTCCTGGAGAGATCACACAGTGGAATGGGGCCATGACAAAGTGCTCTGATCTCAACTGGGCCCCCACTGCCACAAACAATTCATTTCCTCTTTCCTAACTGACCCTCCATCGCACTCCTCACAGTGATCAGATCAACCTTTTCTTCTTTCCTCAAGGTCCTCACGTGGAAAACTCTGTCTTCTCCCCAGCTCTTCATTATTTAATGTGTTGACACCACTTCTCACCTCTCATTCTCTTCTCTCACTCCAGTATCTGATGCTTGATTATTTGTTTGTTGATTGACTGACCAATGCAAAGGCTATCCTGTATCCAGTCTCTTCCACCTCTGACTCCTTCTCATTCTCCTTTCCTGGATTGTAATCCATATCCTGCCCCTCAAAACTGTGGGCATGCTTCAGAGTTTGGGAAACTCATCCTCCTTTCTCCTCTATCTCTAAGTGGTTTCAATCAGAGTCTCTTGGAACTCATTGGCTCACCGTTCACTTTAAAGCTAACAGCTCATCTTATCCCCCATATGAAATTAATAGTCCTTATTTGAATATCCCTTAGTCTCCAAAGAGTTAAATGGTTTTTTTCCACTTTGTGAGTTTTACTATCCTGTTTTAAAACAGTTATATGCAAATGAGCCGTGGGACCATTCGGCCCTGTAGCTCTATGTTCTCAGTATGGTCCATAATTTCATTCTGGGCCTTTGAAACTGCTTCCTCATGCTCACATTTTTCCAATTTTTAATAATAGTTCATTCTCTGCCTCTTCAAACCATAAAATCTTCACATACATATGAGTGATCACCCTACATCTTACATAAGGTGATTTATGCCTCTAAGTTTATGCTATAGTTTATTTTCTGTCTCAAACTGTTTATATCCCATCTGACAATTATTTCTTTATACAAATATTTTAGCAATTTTTATTAAACCAAAGTTATTTTCTTACTCCTTTCAGGCATTAAAATGTTCAACTATGACAAAAGCAATATCTTATTTTCTTTACCATTCTATGTAGCTCTTTTCTTTACACAAAATCACTTTTAATGTCCAGGATGTGAAAAGGATATAATATACATATAGAAAATGAATAAAAATAATGTTGTGGGTGGAGAACATTTACAACTACAGAGATCAAGAAGTGCCACTTGTAGGAGCTCACCTGAGTTCTTTAAAGAAAGCCAGAGAACTCTACAAGACAGAAGCGAGCAGGCAGATCATTCTAGGTCCTGGAAATAACCAAGGCAAGGGCACACAGGTGGGATATGGAATGTCATATGTGTGGAACAGGAAATAGGTCAGTTTGGTTGGAAATGGAGGAAAAGACAAGGAGAAATGTGATAGCAGTGAAGAAAGATAGGTTGGATTTGTAATGTCGAACAGAGGAAATTATACTTTATCCTATAGGAAGTGGGGAATGATAGAAGATTCTTGAGCAAGAGAGTGACATGGTCAGATCTATGCTTCAGGAATACCACTTATACAATTGTAAAGTAAATGTAGAAAGTGGCTTGGAGAAAAGGGAGACTTTTTGCAATATTCCAGGGTGTTGGCATTTGAAATGGCAGAAAGGTGCCAGATTGAAGAGCTATTAAGGAGGGGCAGCTGATTAGAGGGAGGAAATGAGGGACAGTGAAGAGTTGAGAATGATTGTTATTCATTACAATTATCCATGTTGATGTTTGATCTCTGCAGCTCCTAGTGGAAAACAGGAACATGACAGACTGTTCCTATGACTGAAATGCTCTACCTCTTCATTTTCCTTTCAGAATCTCTAACTCCCTTTAAGGTTCAGTTCAAAATACACCTCTTACTCAAGGCCTTTCCTCATTCCCCTTCTTATTGGTTCTCTTCCATTGGAATTCCTCGTTTACTATGGCTGTATTTTATAAATCCTTATCTGGGCAATGCTATTTTCCACAGGAGAATCTAAGTTCTTCAAGAGGAGGGACTTTTGCTTTTTATCTTTGTATTTCTGCACCTAGGACAGTGCTGGCCCATAATGGGTGATTAGTAAATGCTTGTTAAATTTGACTGAAGCACAAAAAGGAAATTAGATAATTCTTGTGTGGTTTTAATGGGAAGACTAAGGAAGTAGGTTGGATTGGTATGTCTTGCCACTGATGACCTCCCCTCTTTCCCAGTGAGTTTTAATAGAGCCACTTTGGAGAATTAGCCACAATAACAAGCACTATGTCAGCAGGGAACAGTGCTCAGGGCACATTTCTGGAAGGATATCGACCACCTGGACCAGGTCCAGAAGAGGGCAAGCAGGACAATAAAAGCCATAGAAACAATGAGGATCAGTGGAAAGAATAGGGACTGTTTAACCTTAAGAAGAGAAGACAGGGGGCCAGGTATATGCTTGGGGACAACTGTCATCATGTATTTGAAGGGTTGTTATGTGGAATTGATTCAGTTTAGGAAATCTTTATTTAGCTTTTTCTACATGGAAAGTACATCAGGCTAGGGATACAAAGAGACACAAGAGAATTATCTAGATGGACATTGTTGTGGAAGTCTTTCATCACGAGCACTTCTGGTCTAATGAAATATTACCAACAATCCTAATTGGACAGATTGACCCTCTAAGAAGAGAGATAGGACATGGATAGGAGCTAAGGAATGCACTTAGACCAAGGACAAGGTAAATGGTATTCTTAATTTCTGTTTTATTGTTTTTGTTACTTACTTTTTCCTTTCGTTCTTGAGCTATGAGCTGTCTTGCCCAGGTTTCCAACTCCTAAACTTCTTGGTGTATATAGATAAGTGGCATTCAGTTACCCCAGATTTTCCCTTATTTTCTTTACCATCTCATCAGTTAGAATGCCCAAAGATCCCAAAGCTTATATATTAGAATAGAGACAAAGAAAATCCTTAGTCTCCCCAACAATTAAATGTTGGAAAATCCAAAGTGAGATTATAAATCTGGAAAGTAGCTGCTAACTCCCAAAACTGACATCCTAAATTGTAAAGACCTAGAAGCTTTGTCATCTCATGTGCTTACATGGATTCATTACAGACTTGGGAGAAAAATTGAAGGCAGGCACATTACAAGGCTCTCCCTCATTATTATTAATCAGGAGTAGACTGGGCTACATAGCTCAATAAACCTCTCAAATGTGTAAGTTGTGAGCGTTGTGCTGATCTTTCCCACCCTGGTAAGGATGTGGGCTACTAATCACCTCTGACTTACAAAGCATTTGCTATTAAAATATTGATGGATTATGCAGGAGAGAATGATCAACTAACTCTCTAGCCTCTCATTCATCCTTTGAACCCACTCAGGTCTGGTAGTAACAGACACTGTCTTCTCTAAACTTGGCATCGTTCTCCTTCTGCTCTCCAGCTGTAACTTTCACCTGAGGTGTTATCCTTTCCTCCCAGAAAGAGCAGGGGCTCTTCCATTCCTGTTTTAGCTTAAAGCCCAGAAGCTTAAGATTCAGCTTTTTCAGTGAGGGTGGGAGGTCCTTTACAATCTCAGACCAAAGACTAGGGAAAAAAGAAACCTTCCCTCCTCCCTTATCCTTAATGAGAGTTCCCAGTGTCCTGGCTGTATTCAGCTTTTCTCTCCAGAAGAGTCTTAGAATTTTTATATAGTGGGGGTGATAAGGGAAGCCCTGAGACACCTCCTATGGAGCTAGAAATAAGTGCCTTGAATCTAAGTGGTGGGACCAATGTTCTAGTCTCTTACTAAATGAAATGGAAGACTAGTGGGTCCTGGGTGACCACAGGGGTGGGGAAACTCTGGTCCTCTAGGTCCTCGAGTATGGTACTTTGACTGAATCCAAACTTCACAGAACAAATCCCCTTTAAAAAAAAAGGATCCTTTTGAACTCTTGAGGACCTAGAGGGCCAACATGTGGCCTCAGGGCCACATGTTCCCCACACTTAGATGTCTCTGTCATTGGGGACTCTGCTGAAATGATTGGGTACTCAGCCTAGCAGAGCCATTGACTCTCTGGACTTTAAGTTGTGTTGCTGGGAGAGCTTCAAGTCTCAAGGACCTGATCTCTTTGTAAATCTCACCCAATACCAGTTCTTTCTTTTAGACTTCTAGGGAGAATGGGAGGGGGAATTCTTTAACTTTACCTCACCCCCACCACCACAAAGGCAATCACACAAACATGATAGCAAGAACATGCACTTGCTAGGAGAACATGAAATTTTCTGCTTTGTCTCTTTCCCCAAGCTCAAGTCATCCCATGGTGATCCTGAGAAACAGATGTTTCCAACCCTTTAAGTAGCCTTGTCCAATAAGAAGTCAGAACTATTTACCCAAAGGGAGGTGGTTTCCTCAGCAATTTCTCATCTCCAGGAAGATCCTATAGCTGAAAGAACCAAGAAAATCTACATCTTGTCATGGTTGGTCTGGAGACCTGGACTTGTGAGCTGATTGGTCAGTGCAGCTCTGAGGTGAATGTGATATACCTTTGGAATAGTCCTAGAAAGCTGGATAATAGGTGCTGAGTTATTATGCATTGAAGAGGGTTTTTGTTTGGTTTGGTTTAAGCATTTCTTTGTAGTAGAGGAAAATAATAACTGTCCCATATCTGCTATCTCCTTTGTTCATGGGGTACCTCTTCTAAAAGGGGTTCTGTTAACCTACTTTTGAGAGACTCTAATCATAAATTATAGCCAGACTTTCTTTAAAAGTTTTCCCCAGGGCTCTGGTATGGAGAAAATGAGGCAGAAATATCAAATAAAGCATCATTCCACTCTCTTTTGAGTTGAGCTCCCTTAGGACAAAACACAATTGTTGTGAGTCCAGAGCAGGAGCCCCTTTGTGGGAAGAGTGGGAGTTGACATTTAAAAATCCATTTACACACTAATTTCCAGGTATCTCTGGATAAAGCAGGGAGTGAAAACCCCAAATCTGAATGTCAAGGATTAGGGTTCAAATCCTAACTTTGCTAATTTCTACCTATGTGCCCTTGAACAAGTCCCTTCCCTTTACTAGATTTCAATTTCCTTATCTGTAAAATAAAGGGGTTGAGTGAGATCACAGATTTGGAGGTAGAGGACCTGGGAGGCCATCCAATCTAACTCCATCATTTTATAGATGAGGAAACTGGGGCCCAGAGACATTCACATAGCTAGAGGCAGAATTTGAACCTGGGTCTTCCTGACTCTCCTTCTAGCTATCCCACTGTGCTTCCTCTCTGATCCAAGACCTTTGTTCTGGAGAATGACTCTCTTACTTATCTAGATTCACCAGAATTAAAGAAATATACTATATTGGAAAGAACACTACAATTGGGGTGAGAGAACCTGGGTAGAACCATGGCCCTTGCACCCAGTACCTGAGTGACACTGGATAAATCTCTAGTCCTTTTGAGGTAAAAAAAAAAAAAGTATTATGGTATCCTGGCTGGAATACTGGACCTAAAGCCAGGTCAGGCTCCAGTCCAACTTTGCCAGATCAAATAATCAATAAGTCAATTATCATTTACTAAGCATTCATTAAATGCCAGGTCCTTGCTTTGCTGGGCACTGCAGATTCATCAACAAAAATGCAACCATCCATTCCGCCCTCAAAGAGCCTTTACTCTTTTACTCTGTGGGGGCAGGGGGAGGCAACACCCTCACATGGTAATAAATACAAGGTATGTACAGAGTAAACTCAAAGCAAGTGGAGAAAAGTCACTAGGAGCTGGGATCAAGAAGACTCGTTTGAAGATGGCATTTGAGTTGGGAGCTTAGGTGGGACCCAGGGATTCCAATGGGCAAAGGTGGAGGGGGTGTGGGTTCCAGGCATGCAGATGGGGCAGCCTGTCCAAAGGAGGGGGGAGGTGGGCAGGGGGTCATGTACAGTGACCCTGCATAGTTGGAGGAGCCAGGTTGTGCAGGGCTTTAAATAACAGAGGAGTCTGCAGTTTAATCCTAGAGTCAATATAGAATCTCTGAGTTTATTGAGAAAGGATTTGGCTTCATCAAACCTGTGCTTTAGGAAAATCACTGACAGCAGAGTGGAGGATGAATTGGAGTGAGGAGAGACTGGGGGCAGGGAGGTCAGGCTATGACCATAGTGCAGGCATGTGGTGATGAGGGCCTGTACCCAGGGGTGCCTGTGTGACTGGAGAGAAGGGTGCACATAGGGAGAGGCTGGGGTGGGAGAAGCAAGATTTGGCCACAGATTGGATACAGAAGAGGGGTGGTGGTGAAAGAGAAAACAAAGTGAAAAATGACTTCGAGATTGTAAACACAGGTAACCTGAAGGATGGTAGTGCCCTCTGTAGTAATAGGGATGTTAAGAGGAGGACAGGGCTTGGGGTAAAAGATAAATTCCATTTTGGAGATACTGAGTTTGAGACACCCATGAGATCAAAAGCTCAGAGAAAAGAGAGTGTCCAGGAGGAGGGTGGCCAGCACTGAGAAATGCTACAGAGGTCAAGAAGGATGGACCATCTGTGTGACCCTAAGCAAATCCCTTCCCCCAGCTGGGGGCCTCAGTTTCCTTTTCTGTAAACAGGGGGGCTTAGGCTAAGTCATCTATGAGGTGCTTTTTAGCCTTAGGCCCCAAAAGCTTATGCAAACCATGTTTGCCAGCCAAGAGAAGGGGAGAGACAGAGATAAATAATGAGACTGGAGAAGATAAGAGCTAGTAAATTACAAAATCACATGTGAACCGCACAGCCCTAGCACACCCACACCTCCAGGCTCATTCCATTTGGGAGTATTGTAAGCACAGAAGTAATTCTCTTAGGCCATCATGGAACCTTTCGGCATGAGTGGCTTTCTGGGAAATGTATTTGAAAAAGCTTTCAAGTAAAGAGCTGGGTCACCAAACAAATACAAATTCAAAGGGAAGCTGAGATACCACATGCCTTGTTGTAATCTGTCCCAAGAGAGGGTGTCCTTTCAGGGGCATCTCACTATGGGCCTTGGAATGATCAGAGCACTGGACTTGGAGTCAGGGAGATCTGGCTTCAAATTCTGCCTCAGATACTTGCTAGCTATAATTCTCTATGCCTCAGTTTCCTCATCTGTATATGAAGAAGGTGATTTTGATGACCTCCAAGGCCCCTTCCAACTTTGAATTGCAGATTCCATAATTCACAAACTGTAGCAATTACTGGCTTGTGATGGAGTGCATCTCCTGGGAAAGACCTTTGTCAAGGTTGGTCCTGAAGTGCAGAATGGAGGCTAGTAGAAATCAAACTGAAGGAAAAGTCATGGAGTTCAAAGGTCAGCCCCTTAGTGACCTGTGTCAGGTGCCCAAGATGGTGCCCATTGGAGACCCATGGCTCCAGCATGCTCTCCGGTGCTCAACCCCCCAGGTCAGAGCTGACTGCAGCAGAGCATGCCCCATTACTGAGGGGCCTCTGAGCCAGGGTAGCTCACACCAGGCCAATTTTGTGGCTGGATAAAACACAGACCCCTCTAAGCCAGACAGCATGTGACAGGCCAGCAGCCTTCTTCCATCTCTACCATTTAAAATGCTTACCCTCCTTTCAAGGCCCAACTTAAATGCTACCTCATCCGGGGCCCAGAAATTCTCTCTCCCTTCTGGGCACACTCAGAACATGGCCCAATCTTGCTATGAACTTATCACTTTCTCCTTCTTTTGGACTTGGGGTAGTCTTTCCCTGACAGCTTGAGGACAGAGGCTGTGTCCTATTTATCTTTGTATGAGTCACTGCTGGGTGACCTTGGCCAAGTGACCTTCGTGAATCCAGCTGTTCACTCTGTGACGTCTTGCAGCCCATGTTGCTGATTTCTCCCCACTTGGAATAGAACTTCAAGAAAAGATGAGTTGAAAAAAATGGCCCCCAGTCCCTGGGGAAATTAATCCACCCAGCTTTGGACCTCTTGCCCTGGGGATAATGAAGGTGATTAATAAGTGAGTGGTGCAAACTCTGTTCTAGGAGCCCCTTAGAGCCAGCTGGCTTTACCAGCTCCTGCTTCACACTCCAGCCAGCTTTGGACATCTCCATTCCCCGCCCAGCCCGCCCCCCAAATTCCACCTCTAACTGAACTCAGTGATTCATTCAAAACTCCATTTATCTCTGCAAAAGGAGTACCTCTTAACTGCCATATTGAGGGAAGGTGATGTCTAAGAACTCAGGAGCCAGGAAAGGCCTAGTGTTGGAAAAGGCAGAAAAGCATATGATGATAACATGGAAGCAGCAGGTGAGATGCTGCATTTAGGGAAACAAAGGTCACCAGTTTGGCTGAAACCTAGGATGCCTCAAGGACAGAAAGGTACAATAAACTGGAAAGGTACTCTGGAGCCCATTGTGAAAGGCTCCCAATGCCCTATCTGTAAAATGGGAATGATGACACCACCTTCCTCAGAGTTTGTTTGTTTGTTTGTTTTAATGAGGAAAGCAGTTTGTAAACCTTAACCGGATAAGGAAAGGAAAGTTACGGATGGGTTGACCTAGCCCAGTACTCAGTAAATAATCACTGCTTGTGGAATGGAATTACAATGCTGGGAATGTTTTAACTCACTACGTTAGAATGTAAGCTCCTTGGGGACAGGGATGATCTTTTTTTATCTTTCTATCCCTACAACCTAGGAGCTGTCCCGTCACGAAGCAGGTAATTAGATGTGCTTATTGAATGCCAGAGAGTGGCCTTTTCCTGTGAGTTTGGCTAGAATAGGGATCTCGAAGACCCAATTCTTTCCTGCCTCTGTTACCAAGGGGACCTTACTTCCCTTCTGTTGATCTCCCTAGCATCTCCCTAGCAAATAAGGGGCTGGACTCTGTTACCATTCAGGTCCCTTCCTAAGTTATCCTCTAAGCTTTCTCCCCTTCTTGTCTTCGGTACCTCAGTTTCCTTATCTATAAAATGTCTCCTCCGACACACAGAGGCTTCAGATTTTTGAGAGCCACTCTGGACCCAAGGAAATTTGGAGCACTTCATTTGCCAGGGTGTCTAGGACTGGGGCAAGTCCAGTCCTAGTCTCCTGTTGGCAGTGTTGATGGTCAATATGTATTCAACATGCAGATGCCAAAACTGATCAAAGAACCCTGGGCATCTCATTCTGCTTAGAAGTATGGACTGTTCTCTGGGGTGTATGGGATATTCAGAAGAACCAACACCTCTGGTGTGAGGGCTCACCTTTTTAGGGCTATGCCTCCTGATTTGGTGTCTACCTGATTCATCCAGTTCTCACCTGTGGATCCAAGAGGCTGTGATATGTACAGTAAAACCATCTCAGCAGATGGGTTAAATCAGGTTGAGGGTAACCAATGGACCTCAAACCCATTGGTAAGTTAGGGGGATATCTACCCCAAGCTTGTGAAGACGTCCCCCGGTGGAATGGGCAGATGAGAACAACCTGTTCCAACGGCCATGAAGGAGGCTGAAGCAGGCGCTGTGGAGCTCTCAGAGCTTGGGCAGACATTGAAGATGCCAAGGTCACCCACTTTATGCTGGGCCACTGCCAAGTCATCTTGACTCTTATCTTGTGATTGGACTTTAATGACTCTGGAAGGGAGAGTGAAGCTGAGGACTTTTCACAACTCTGCCTCACTTAAATCCAATTCGCATGCAAGTCAAGACATCACCCATGGTCCACTGGCTCTCTTCAAAAGTGAAGGACAAACAACAACAAAGGTTCTCTGAGGTTCTTTCATGTATCCAGATGCTGAAACATCTCTGGGCAGTTGTTTGCTCCTTCCCTTTTCCTCTTGATGATGATGATGATGGTGTTGGTGATTTTGATGTTGATGTGATAACAATCCTAACTCATATGCCTACTGAGCTTCAACATTTACAAAGGGTTTCCCTTGCAATTAGCTGATAGGGAAAGGAGTTCAAGTTTTATTATCTCCATTTTGCAGATGAGGAAACTGAGGTTCAGGGAGGTCCATAGCAACATGATAACGAGGTGGCAGGGCTGGGATTAAAACTCAGGTCTCTTGACTACTGATTAGGATGCTTTTGGCTGCTTTGCAGCCTAAGCACCATACTTGCCAGCCAGGCGACCTAACTTTTCCTTCAACTTTCTCCCCAGCAACTTCCTGGGCATGGGTTTTGTCCTTGAGCTCCCCTGACACACATTTTATGAGTCTGACATTTTGTGCTGACCTCTGTTGATGGCTTCTGCCCTCTGAGGTGTGCCTTGTTTAGTCTTTCCCTTGATTTATGTCTTATACTCAACAGCTGCACTCAAACTAGTTCTGTGATTTGTGATCTGGCCATACTTGCATTGCCTTATCTACTGCAAAATCTTGGCTTATCCTTTGGAATGTCTCTTTTTTTCTTTTGTGTCTTTTGTTTGGTTTCCATTACAGTAATGTATTTCTCTTTCATTTTCAGTCTGATTGAATAATTACAATAGTGACATAATTTAATACCAAATTATTCTGATGAAATGGGGGCCTGAGTTCAAACGGATTAAAAAGCTTCTCATTGGAGCTTCCCCCTAAAGCCAAAATGAAAGCTTTGGGGGCTTTGCTGATGAAGGTATTGAGAAGGCAATAGTCTGCCAATTATTGAGTAAGTCCAGCCAATGTGAAGCCTAGTCAGGATAATGTGAGACCCATAGCCTATGTTAAAAAAAAATCAAGGCATTCCTTACCTTCCTTCCATTTGTAGAGCTTAGAGCATCCTCTTCTGCACTTTCCTCATCCCTCAAAAACTACTCAAAGCTCAAGATACTGTGTAGACTTGCATCCAATCAAAACCATAGCTGATGAGCCCCTACCAATATATTCATTTTTATTAGCTGGACAAAGGATGCAATTAATTCAAAGTAAAGACATTTAATGAAGTAGCATGGTAATAAATGCCATAATAGAATACTCTGACCATAAGTGTGGCACATGCTCTCCTAGAAATATGTACACCATTAGTGGGAAGAGTAGAAATGAATAGGGATTTAAGGTAGAGGACACATGTGGCCAGCGTATACACATAGAGGGACAAAAGTGGGGATTGCCGATGTGCATACCACACACACACACAAACACACATACACACACACACACAAGGGTATCTGCCACCTCTGACACTGCTGGGTCATCAATGTCTTCTGGTTGTCATCACATGACATCAGGTGTCATTACATCTTTGTTGTGATGTGGAAGGACACCTCAATGCTCCTTGATGGGTGTGGTGTTGTGTTCCATGTTGTTCCTCCCTTTTTCCTGCATTCTCTTTGATGCAGCTTGTAGTCTTCAGTTAAAATCTTCCCGTAAGAGAAGGATTTACCTCTGTGCCAAGCAGAAGCTAAGCATCAGCTCTTATAGTGAGAAGAAAGGCTCTTATGTATCCATTCACTAGACTATAGAAAAGAGACTTTCTATAAGAGAAAGGTTTTGTCCATTCTCAGAGTCTTAGCACCAGCCCTAATCCTTCTCTGAACACAAACCAATTGGCCAACTTAGGTCCCTCAAACATTTTAGACATTCTCCCTTCTAGCAAGATCAACGTCCTTAAGCCAAGCCTCTGTTTGACTTAGAGTTAGAAAGTCCCCGTTAACTCTAGTTCATTTTGAACTGTTAATCTGACTCCCTCCTCAATTAGGCACAGGGAAGACTGCATTCTAGAAACCGAGACTTAGCATTGGGTGGTTCTGATCTGGTTAATTGTCTTAATACATTGCCTTTGCTAATGCAGGGCTCGCTCCCAGAACCAGTAATACCAACAGTGAAGTGGACTCCAGCCAAGGTTGCCACTTTCTCGCCCAAGACTTTGCTTTATTCCAAAAGGAGTCTGCAGTTGTTTCTGGTCACGTTACCTGTGCCCGTCTGAATCATCAGACTTGCACTTGGTTGGATGGGTCTATGCCATGTCATAGACACATGGTGTGGAAAGACAGTAAGCCCCTCCCTGTGCTGCTGTTATCAAGTCACCCAAAAGGACTTCCATGCCTTTCTGAAAGGATTCATCCTCCCTCTCTCTAATATGCACAACCCCTCTTGTCTCTTTGTTCTCAGAAGATTAATGGGTAATTATATAACAAAACTACCAAAAATGGAAAGTATCTCTAATGAAGGAAACTTCAGGATCTCTTGTGGTATGCCTGCATAGTTCAGAAAACGAAATCTAGTGCCTGCCTTTAAAATCACATATGGATGTGTTAATGTCCATTCAGCATGTTGAAATAGAACCCACAGCTTGGGGTCAAATATCCCTTTTCCTTCCAAGCTCTTCCTTTTTGTACCATTAAAAAAAAAAGACTTAAATTGAGATGATTTTGGAGTATGATACTATTTTAGTGACATGGGATTTTATCATTTTCAAAGCGTGTTAATATAACCATGGATATACCTTTTCATGTCAGGATAAGAGGATGGCATCAGTTACCAGCAGACAAAACCAGCACTGGGGAAATGGGAAGGGGGTGTTCCCAGGAGCATATGTAAAGCTGAATCAGAAGGCCAATGGTTAGAGCTAGCACAGTATATGAAAGAGAGAGGAAACACTTGGAATGAGGAATTACCAAGGCCAAGGTCAGACCTTGTAACAAGGGGAGGGTCAAGGGGGGTGGAGAGTGAGACGCAGAGGCAGGGCCCACTGCCAAGCACCACATGAGGAGGAGCTGAGCTCTCTTGAAGTCATGAGTGCACAAACCAGAATGGGACCCTGGGCTGGCCCATTGATTGATGGGCTCAGCACAGGAGCAGGAAGAGGCATCTTGGACTAAGAACCATGGGTATCAGGCATGTCCCCGGACCAGAGAGGTGGCTGCTGGCTGTCAGGGTCCAGTCTCCTGATGTTGAGGAAAAATATACTTTGCAGAACGTGTCATGTATCCTCCAGGCTCCAAAGTAAAATGGAAAAGTTCATTCTGTGGCACCAGATGTGGGCAACACAACCCCCTCCTCTCCAGTGGACACCATTTAGGGCGTCCAGCAAGCCTGATGGGTAGGTATGTGCAGAGGGGAGTGGTAGGGCTTGGAATTCTACCCTTGGGTTGGTTCCAATACCAAGTTCTCTGACTGGGCCTCCCTCTCCTTAGCTGGAAAGTAAATGGTTTGAGCTAAATGCTCATTCCTGAGGTGGGGGTGGGGGCCCCTTCCACTACCAAAGTATGACCCTAGGGACACCATTTTTCCATTCCACAGGGAGCTAGGGTACACAGTGGAGAGAGCACTGGGCCTAGAGTCAGGAAGACCTGAGTTCAAATGTGGCCTCAGACACTTACTAGATATGGGACCCTGGGCAATTCATTTAACATCTGTCTGCCTCAGTTTCCTCATTTGTAAAATGGGGATAATGGTAGGCCCTACTTTCAAGGGCTGTTGTGAGGATCAAATGAGATAGTATTTGTAGAGCACTTAGCACAGTGCCTAGCACATAATAGGCACTATATAAATGTTGGCTTTATTATTACTATTATTATTATTGCTGGAGATCAGGCATTGCTTCCTTTTTTTCTCCAGCTTCTCCTCACATCCACAGGAAATCCTAGGGCAAAAGGCCCCTTCAATCAGTAATTAAACAAGCCTTTAATGAGCACCTATTGTGTGCACTAAGTACAATCCACCAGGAGAAATTCCAAAGACCACACCTGAAGAATGTCTTCTGGGCGTGATTGAAATTCCCCTCCTGTGGACCAGGACGCCTAACCTGGGGGAGGGGTGGAAAGTTTTCTCTCCCCTTTTGGTGTGGGAAAGTCCTACTCCCTCGGTCGGGTATTCACCTGGGAGTGGGGAGGGCTGAGGCTGCAGAGGCCCCTGGGGAGTTCACACTCCTGTCAATGACCAAGAAAGAAGGATTGTGTTTCCCCATCCTTCTCTAAGGAGCTTCAAGGGAACATTTCTAAGAACTGAATTTTAAAATAAAATGCAAATGGACAATTTCCATTCAAGCTGAGTCGAGCTGCCTCATGCCTTGGATTTCTTCAGTCACCCCGTTTTCATTTAGAGAACTCTGGCTGATGGTGGAATTGGGTGGAGCCGCCCTCAGGTTCAGTGACTGAGCTCGGGGAAAATCTGCCTAAAGTCACTACCATGGCTCAGCCAATGCCAGAGGTGACTGCAGTGAAGAAATCCAAGCCAGAGACGGACCCGACAGATACTTACAGTGGTATCTCTGATCCCTCTTTTCTCCTTTTTGCTCTTTCGGGCCAGGAAAACCTTTAAAAGAGATTCATATTTGCTTTAGAGGAATGGGGGTGGTGAGGTGAGGGTAGGGCGGGGATTACAAGTGGGAAGGTGCTTCAGCACCACCAGAAGGACCCTAATCAAGGGCAGACCTTCAGAGCCCCCCAGAGTGTGGGGAACAGCTGAAGAGGTCGACAAAATGGGTTTCCCCTTTGCCCCACTGGGCCATCCTTCTTTCCTCGTGGCTGCAGATGGGACCCAGAGCCTGAGCCTGTCCCCTTCCTTCTGCTACTCTAGCCCTAGACATGGTTAATATTAGGGAGACAGAATGGCATTTGGGTCAAGGTCTGGACTTGGAGGCAGCTGTGTGACCCCACGCAAGTTACTTAACCCCCGGGCCTCAGGTTCTGTATCTATAAAATGGGGCTAATAGCTGTGATATTGATCTCACAGGGTTGTCACTATCATACTTATAAAAGACATCACAAACTTTAAAGGTTCTTCGTGAATGTCTGCTATCATTTTATGGGTTAGGCTGTTAGACAAAGCAATGAGTAGAACACTGGGCCTGGAGTCAAGAAGACCTGAGTTCAAATCCAACCTCAGACACTTACTAGCTGTGACACCCTGGGCAAGTCATTTCATCTCTGTCTGCCTCAGTTTCCTCATCAGTAAAATGTGGATAATAATAATAAGAGCACTGACCTCCCTGGGTTGTTGTGAGGATCAGAGGAGATAAGAAATATAAAGAGCTTTGCAAATTTGAAAGCATGGTATAAATGCTATTATTATTACCATCATTGAAAGCAGCCCCTGCCTCCAGATCCCAATCCTGGGTCTGGAAGTCATAGGAAGGTGACTTCAGTCTCAACAGGGGATTTGTCCCTTTGGCTAGACTGTTTTCTGCAGGAGACTTTCTGCACTGAGCAGAGTAAGGGAATAATGGGGGATGTACAGATGAGGTTGAAGTTGCCTTTAAACTTTCTTCAGTTAGCCATGGCTCAGAGGGTCTGGACCGGGTGCTGGGAGGAGCGCAGGTTTTTGAGCCAGAGGGCCTGGGTTCAAATTATGGGATCATAGATTTAGAGCTGAAAGTGACCTTAGAGGCCATTAGGTCCAACTTCCTCATTTTACAGATAAGGAAACTGAGGCTGTGAAGGGTTCAGTGAATAATTGCCCTGGGTCACACAGCTGTCAAACTCAGGTCTTCCTGTTTCTCACGGGGTCCAGCATTCTACCCACACAGCTAGTAAGTTTCTGAGGTTGGATTTGAGCTCAGATCTGACTCCAAGTCCAGCACTCCATTCACTGAGCCACCTCATTGACTCCTAAGGTGATCTTAGGCTTCATTAAGATAGGCTTTGTGACCTCAGGTGAGTCATTTTACCATTTGCAGCCTCAGTATACTCATCTAGAAAATGGGGATAATAATCCTCACCACCTCCACCCCCCAAACCCCTCAGAGGAATATGGTAAGGAAAGCCCTTAGAAACTTGCAAGCTCTCTAGGATACAACTATCACCAGGATTACTGACCACTACCCTGATTTGTGCCCAAACCAATTCTCCAGTTGTTTTTTTTCTTTCCTTCCTTCTCCTCCCCTCTTTCTTCCCCCCAGCTCCAATGTTATGTTCCATGTGTTTCTATGTGGTGGCTGTTCGATCAAGATACCTTGTCTTCCCACAATCCCTGGGAGTCCGGGATTGCCTTGGTTCCCTTGGGGGCCTGTCAATCCCCTGTCACCTTTTAGACCTGGAAGACCTGAGGAACCCAAGGAAGAAAAAGAAAGTGACCCAATGTCAGTAATTTGTCCTGCAGAGGTCAAAGCATGCCATGACAACTCACCAACCGGGGGGACTGAGGCGGGAGGGGCATATATTTCTAAAGGGTAACCTGTCAGGCACATATAAGGTACAACTGGCATATGATAACTATGAGTACAAGTGGAAAGAAATCAAGAGCATAACCCCTAGCTCTCATTGCCTTTCCAGACTCCTTGGACAGTTTCACTGAGTAAAGTGAGCCTTGTTCTGCTTGTGCTCAGATGTTTAAGAAAGGGAGAATTCAGACAAAGGTAAGGAAAAGCTTCCTAAGCCATTAAGAGGTGTCCAGAAATGGAAGGGGCTGCCTTGGGGATCTGTGGAATACAGAGTTAGTAGCAAGACTTTTCTGGATGACATTTTTCAGTTGGCAATATAGCTATGACCTCCCACCCCCCCCCCCAGATCCCTGAGGAGATTTCTAGACACTATAACCCCATTTATTGGCTTTTTAAGCTGAATGCTAGGAAGGTCAGGCAAGTGCCAAACTCATGCTTTTCATTTTAAAAAAGTGCTTTTCTGATGAAACCTGGACTGGTCAATACATTGATTAAGGGAGACCCTAAAAAAAAAAAGGCAAATAAAACATAGAGAGAATCCCAGAAGATTAAATAGACAATTTTAGTTACATAAAATTGAAAAGTTTTGCAGAAACAAAATCAATGCAGTTAAAATTAGAAAGAAAAGTTAACTGGGAACATTCTTTCAGCATTTATTTTTTTTTATAAAGGCCTAGTACATATAAGGAATTAGTACAATGTGTAGGAAGAGCCATCCTCAAAGGAAAAACTGTCAAAGGATGTGAACAGAGAGTTCTCAAAATAAGAAAGGCAAGTTCTCCACCACAATCTGAAACAATTTTCAAAATCCCTAATTATTAGAGAAATGCTTAAAACAATTCTGTAGTTCCAACTCTTAGGCTTTTCCCACCCAGGCGTATTCTTCCAGACTTTGTCTTGTCCCTGCACCATACACTCCACCCCCACCTCTACCCACTCCTCCTTTCTACTTCCTTTTGTATGCTATTTTTTTCCATCAGTTTGTCAGTTCCTCTAGGGCAAGGATTTTTTTTGCCCTTCTTTGTATTCCTAGTGCCTGACAGAGTAAGTGATTAATAAATGTTAGCTATTAATAATAATAAATATTTATTAATTGATAGATGGACAAAGATGACAAAATTTTTTGGAGTGGATGTGGGAGAACAGGAACACTAATACAGTACATTGTTGGTGAAGCTAAGAAGTGAACCAGTCATTTTTGGAAAGCAGTTTGGAACTATATCCAAAAATTTGCTGTGTACTCCCTTTGCCCCATCATTCCCACTATTAGAGTGATACCCCAAAGAAGTCAAGGATAGAAGGAAAAGACCTCTATGTCAAAAACACATATAGCCATGGAAAAGAACTAGAAATTAAAATGGATGCCCCTGAATTGGAGACGAGCTGAACAAATGACAGAAAATGAATGTAATGGGATTTTCTTGTACCATGAGAAATGACAAAAGGAATGGATTCAGAAGGACCTTGGAGGAGTCATATGAACAGAGTGAAATGAGCAGAAATAGGAGAATTTGTATAATGAATATAAATGTGACCTTAAACTCTTTGGAGAAGGAAGAAGAATGTCCTGAGGGTCAGTGGATAATAACCACCAAGACCTAGATTGGGGGATAGTATGAGTTTTAGTGCAAGTGGTAGAGGGAGAATTTGGAAGTAGCATGGAGGGCAAGGTGGTATTCTGATTATCCCCAGTGACCGTGGGTCAGGGATTATGAAAGAAGGTGTATCCAGTAATGGAAAGGGTGGCAAGAGATACCATGTCCTCAGGAGGGAACCATGTCAGTGAGGGCCAGAAGGTGAAAGAAGTCTGAAAGAAAGAGTTTTAAGATGAAAGGAAAATTATTCATTATGTAGCAGGCATTCCAAAGGGCACAGTGCAAAAGAAGACCTACAGTGGGACATTGGCAGGGACTGGGGGTGGGTGTAAGGTGGAGATGAATAGGGGTAAGTGAGTGGGCAGCTGGAGATGGGAAATGGAGTTTGTACATTCATAACTGAGCCTTCAGAATCACTGGGATGAGGTGAATATAAGGGGATGGGAGCATGCTAACCACTGAGGAATGAGTCCAGTCAGAATATGAGTGGATGGAGAGGTCCAGTGAAGGAGGGAGGTGATCACACTTCCCTCCCTTGATGAGGTGGTGATTTTTTTGTGGCCTGGGAGGCCCATGGCACAGGAAGCAGGAACAGGTGCAGCTCTGCACGGGAGCCTGTCTAGGAAGTGAGTTTATCTTGTCTGTCCTAAAAAGCCCCAGAAATGAGGGTCTTGCCTCCCTTCCATGAAGCCTGGTGCCAAAGGTGTCTGTCCCTGGAGCAGGGCTTGACGGAAAACAGTGCATGCCTAAAGAAGCCAGTTTGGCTGGAATATAGAGTGCATAAAGGAGAAAAATTTGTAATTAGCCTGGGAAGATATGTTGAAGCCAGATTTTGATAGGATTTAAATGCCAGACACAAGCACATTTGCTGATGTGGCCACACCTCTGCTTTAGGAATTTTAATTTGCCAGGGATCTGAAAGGTGCAATGGAGGAGGGACATATTAGAAGCAGGGAGAACAGTTAAGAGACTATTGCCACTGTGAATGGAGCCTCTGTGAATGGAGAAAAGGTGTGGAGGAAGAAGAATTGATAACACTTGACAAGTAACTGGATACGGAAGGTGAAAGAGTGAAGAATTGAGGATACCTCTAAAGGCATGAACTCAGGAAACTAGGTTGCCTGAACAGAAACAAGAAAGAGAGGAGCAAGGGTGGTTTGAGGGGGAAAGACAGGAAGTTGTGGGTGAGTGCTGAGTTTGAGATACCTAAGGGACATCCGGGGGAGCTGTCCAGCAGTCTGTCAGTAAAGTGAGACTGGAACTATGTAAGCCAGGGAGGCTTCAAGCAGCCTTCCACACTCTCCCCACACCAGCTGGGACCAGTGATGGAGCAGACCTGGGGTAGGTGGAATTACCTTTTCCCCCAGAGGGACTCATCTGAGACTCAGCACTGGACCCTTTGGGAAAAGAGCATGTGGAGTAAGCTCTGAAACTCTGGCGGGAAGCTTTGGAGACCACAGAAAACATCTGAGCTCGTTGTTTCCATGATCTCATTTGAGGGTGGGATCTGTGTTACCGTTATCTTTCTATCTCGCAGTAGTATCTCAAACCCTAAATGCCTTCCTTGCAACTCAGCAGGCACTGGAAAAATGTCTGTCAAATTGAATCCTGAATCACTCTAATGGGTGTTGATATGAGCTCCTTGATACTCATTCATAGTGGTTTGGATTCTTCCAAAGCATATCTCTCCCATATATAAACATATATACAAATAAAATATTGTAAACATATGCACATATATGCACATGTATTCATATGCTCAGAAGCTTTGCCAACTCTCCCCCAAACCCAAACCACCTTAAAACCATTGAAATAATAATAAATCTGGAGTTAAAAGACTTGCATTTGAATACCAGTTCTTAGAAAATCATTTCAGCTCTCTGGGCCTCAGTTTCCTCATTTGTAAAATTCAAGGGCTTGATTTGATAATACCTAAGGCTCCTTTCACCTCAAGGCCTTGTCACCCCAAGACCTCAGTTTGATGCTGGGGCTGCCCATAAGCTACCCCTTCCCGGGTCCAGTCTGCCAATGGTTGCCCAACCAGCAGGACCAAAACCAAACTGGATGCCAAGGTGGGGGATGTTGGGAAGAACCATGGAGCCATTGCCCAATGTTCCTCCCAAGTATTAGACACCTACTCTCAACATGAAGCAGACTCATATGTTCCCACTGCTTTCCAGGGTCCTAAGGATCTTACCATCTGAGATAACTCTTGTAAAGCACTTAGCACAGTGCCTGGCACACAGCAGGTGCTTAATAAATGCTTATTTTCTTTCCTTCCCCTGCTACTTTACCTGCCATAACCCAGGTATCACTGGGCCTCTCCAAATAACCCTTGTTCATGTGCTGTCTCCCTCAGATTAGAGGGTGAGCTCCCCAAAGGCAGGAGCTGTCTCCTTGCCCTCAGACATCTTCATCCTTCTTGGAGGATGCAGATGTAACTGTGGTCACTGGCTGTTCTTCTCAACCAGGTCCCCCATTCTCTGCTTCACTGCATGGAATATGCAGACAGTGACTCAATTTCCATTCACATACCTCTTGGGCCAGTGATGCCAGGAGCCCCCACTTCTCCTTGGGGGCCTCTGTCCCCTCGGTCACCTTTTGGTCCAGGAGGGCCTTGAAAGAAAGGGGTGATAATTGCTGGTCATGACTGGTGATCAGACACACACAGCCCTTCCCCCAGTGGAGAGTGACACATCTTGAAATGTGTCAGAACCTTTCCAGGTCCCACTTTTGTCTGCACTCCACTCACTGAATGAAAGATTGAGGCAGCTAGGTGGCATCGTGGCTATAATGTTAGTTAGGGTCAGGAAGATCCGAGTTCAAATTCTGTTTCTGTCATTTACCAGGCCACTTCACTGTTTCCTACCTCAGTTTCCTCATGTAAAATGGAAATAATAATAGCTCCTATCTGCCATGTTGTTCAGAGGATCAAATGAAAGAACATATATAAAGTATTTTGTAGTCTTAAATCTCCATGCAACGTTTGTTATTATTATTAATCTCATTACTGTTGTTGTAATTAACTCATCCAAGCATTTTAGGTCTTCCACTAACTGGTTCTAACTTTCGAATCCACTTTTACTTACTACCACTACAAACCCCCCCACTCCTATTCATGGAGTCTATCTTCCAGACAACATAAACTGCTCCTCCTGTCAGCAAGACCTGAGTTCAAGTCCAGCTTCAGACATTTCCAAACTGTGGGACCCTGACCAAGTCATGTTAGCTCTATCTTGCCTTTACTTCATCAGTAAGGAAATCAGAAGACCTCAATTTGTAAATATTCTTGGGGGATTTGAATGGCAGTGTAGTCCATTACAAATTTATTTCGCCATGGATTCAGATGTATCATAGGCCAGATGGGCCCAATTATGTAAGAAATAAGTGTTGGCATATTGGCTGAGTTCAGGGATCATAATAATCCTCTGAACGGATGTTGCACATCTCTGGGAAGGGGGGTGCCACTTGAAACATTAGACTACATTGGGGGAGAAGGCTGCCTGTCCTCTCAGCCCAAGGCCAGTCCAGTAGAAAAGCAATGACCTCATAGCCAGCAAGTCTCTCCCTTAGCTGTTGGCCCTCTCATTCATGGTCTGTCTGCCCACTCTTGCCCAACTCTTACCCTTACCCAATTTTCCCAAAGCCATTGGAAAAAGTTTCCCTTTTTCTTGCACTTCCTTCCTACTGCTAAGAATCAACTGGAGAATCTCTAAGTTGAAAGGAGCCTGAGACATCTTCAAGCTCTATCAGTGCAGGCCCAGTGTCCCTTCCCATCATCACTCCTGTTTATGCCCTCTGGGACCAAACAGAACAAGGTTGATCCTTTTCCCCTTGATAACCCATCAAATCACTTGGAGATAGTGATCATGGCATCTCTGCCTTTTTGCTGGGTCAAACCTCCCCAGTTCTGTGACCTCATCCAGGTGTGCCATGGTCTCTAACTTCTTCATTTTGCTGGCCACCCTTCTCTAAATTTGGGGAGTCTTTCTTCATGTGATGCTTCCAGAACTGAACTTGTCATTCTATCAGTGGTCTAAGTAGGGTGGTGATAGAGGCAAATACCACCTCCTCCATTCTGGACACTGCCACTCTTGGTGCAGGCTAAGAACCTGTAAGTTTTTTGGCCATCCAGTGCACTATCGATCTTGTATCTCATTAACCCTCTGCCCAGAACTATTTCAGAGGAGCTGTTATCTAACTACAACATCCTGATAACTTGATTGTGAGGTCAACTTTTCAAACCCAAGTGTCAGACATTCCATTTATCCCTATTAAATTCCATTGTATAAGATTTCATCCTTCCTTTTAGCCTGCTGAGATCTGTTAGATCTCTCTGTTATCCGATATGACAGCAGAGACTGTGTTTGTCTTTGGATTGTGTCAGATTTCTGCCCTACTTAGATTTCAACTTTGGTAAGTACTGACCAGAACTACTCAAAGCTCCAGTTCCCCTTTAGAGGGTTGCTTCTTGTATCAGGACACCCCTGGGGACTTAGATGACTCTGTTCCAGCCCATTGGCAAAGGGTCTATTTTGAACCAGGCAACCCTGTCTTGGGATATAAATGGCTCCAAACTCAGCCATCTATAGATCCAAGTTGGTGTCTGTTGGGAAAGTGAAACAACTTGATATTACCTTGAATTAATGTTATGTTTCTCAATGTCATTGAATGCTCCCAATCTTTTAGTCTAAGGTCATTTGTGATGTTAGCCAAAAGTTTCATTTCTCCTTTGATTTCCTGATTCAGATGGATCTGCTGCTCTTTCAAGGTCATGATTTCTGCTGACACATTGTACACATGCTCCTCCAGCCTCTCAGTCTCCTGGAAAGTGTCACAGAAGGCCAGCAAAATTATTTCATCAGGTGAAGAAATGAACATGTTGTTTATGGTGGATTTTTTTCTTAAACACTGCACCATGTATAGATAGACACTTTTATATAGTTTAGACTTTCTCTTGTCATTCTGTATTCTACCAGTCAGTCAGTTAGTTAGTCAATAAGTATTTAAGCACCTACTATGTGCTGGCACTCTAGTAAGTGCTGGTTACAGCACTTTCTTTACACATACAAAGAAAGGTTTAAAAAATATGATTTTTCAATGGAAATGATACTAGAGATTATTAAAGATTAAAACATTAGTGTGTGCAAAGTACTTTTCTGCATATATGATGTCATTTGATCCTTACAATATCCCTGGGAAGTAGGTGCTATTATTATGCCCATTTTGCATATAAGGAAACTGAGGCTGAAGATATAAAGTAATCATACAGCCAATAAGTGTTTGAAGTTGCATTTGAAAACAGGGCTTTCTGAGAAGGCCAGCACTCTATTTACTGCCCTCTCCCTGCCCCCCATAGTGGTCTTGACTTGCAATGGAAACTTCTTATTTTTGTCACCTCCCCCAGTATAATGTGAGCTCCCTGAAACCAAGATCTATCTTACTTTCTTATTTGTCTCCATAATGCTTAGCATTTGTATGTAGTTAGGGCCTAATAATTTTTTCTTCATTAATTCATTCATTTCCTACTGAGGAAAGGAAAAGAAAAGGAAAATGATGAGAGATAGTGGAAAATGGTACAAGATCGTGTCCCTTTGACAGAGGAGATTCAAAATATGTGGAATCTTCTTCACATCCATCCTCTACCTTTTCTAGAAACCCATTCAATGGATGGAGTGATTGTTAATAATGTCAGCGAAGGTGCTCCTTCTGCTGACAGAGAATCACAGGCCTTGAGAAAGACAGAATCTTGGGAGACCCCTAGCTGAAGTTCTACCAGAACTGGGATTTCCTTGACAACCCATTTTAGTCAGAGATTCTGCTTGGAGACATCCAGTGAAGGGAAGCTCATCATCTCTTGTGTCAGACCATTCTTTTTTTTTTTTGCATTTTTTAATTTTTTTTATGGTAATTTTTATTTATTTTTTTTTGTTTTCAACATTTACTTCCACAAGATTTTGAGTTCCAAATTTTCATCCCACCTCCCCCCTCCTCCCACCCCAAGATGGCATGCATTCTAAATACCCCTTCCCCTAGTCTGCCTTCCCTTCTATCTCTCCCTCTCTTCTCTTATCCCCTTCCCCTTCAATTTTCCTGTAGGGCAGGATGGATTTCTATATCCCATTTTCTGTATTTCTTATTTCCCAATTGCATGTGAAAACATTTTTTTAAACACGTGTCTTTAAAACTTTGGGTTCCAAATTGTCTCCCTTCCTCCCTCCCCACCCACCTTCATTGATAAGGCAAGCAACTAAATATAGGTTATATATGTGCAGTTATGCAAAACACTTCCATAGTAGACACGCTGTGAAAAACTAACTCTATTTCCCTTAATCCTATCCCGCCACCCCATTTATTCTATTCTTTCTTTTGACCCTGTCCCTCCTCAGAAGTATTTGCTTCTGATTACCCTCTTTCCCAATCTGCCCTTCTCTCTATCATCCCCCTATTCTCTTGTCCCTTCCCCTCCCCCATTTTTCTGGAGGGTAAGACAGATTTCCATACCCAATTGAGTGTGTATGTTATTACCTCCTTAAATCAAATCCAATGAGAATAAGAGTCACTCATTCCCTCTCACCTTCTCCCCATTTCCCTTCCACTACAAGAGCCTTTTGTTTTCTGTTTTTCTTTTTTTGTGAGATGATTTACCCCATTCTACCTCTCCCTTTCTCCTTCTCCTAGTATAATCCTCTCTCATCCCTTAATTTTATTCTCCAGATATGACCCCTTCATTTTCAACTCACCCTGTGCCATCTATCTATCTATCTATCTTTCTATATCTCTATATACGTACATATAATTTTTTCCCCTGCAACTACCCTAATACTGACAAAGGTCTCATGAGTTACAAATATCATCTTTCCATGCAGGAATGTAAACAGTTCAACCTTAATAAGTGTTTTATGATTTCTCTTTCCTGTTTACCTCTTCATGTTCCACTTGAGTCTTGTATTTGAAAATCAAATTTTCTATTCAACTCTGGTCTTTTCATCAAGAATGCTTCAAAGTCCTCTATTTCACTGAATGACCATTTTTTCCCCTGAAGGATTATACTCAGTTTTGCTGGGTAGATGATTCTTGGTTGTAATCCTATCTCCTTTGCTCTCCAGAATATTATATTCCATGCCCTGCGGTCCCTTAATGTAGAAGCAGCTAAATCTTGTGTTATCCTGATTGTGTTTCCATAATACTTGAATTATTTCTTTCTGGCTGCTTGTAATATTTTCTCCTTGACCTGGGAACTCTGGAATTTGGCTACAATATTCCTAGGAGTTTTCCTTTGGGGATCTCTTTCAGGAGGAGATCAGTGGATTCTTTCAATTTCTATTTTGCCCTCTGGTTCTAAATTATCAGAACAGTTTTCCTGGATAATTTCTTGAAAGATGATGTCTAGGCTCTTTTTTTGATCATGGCTTTCAGATAGTCCAATAATTTTTAAATTCTCTCTCCTGGATCTATTTTCCAGGTTAGTTGTTTTTCCAATGAGATATTTCACATTGTTTTCTAATTTTTCATTCTTTTGGATTTGTTTTGCAGTGTCTTGATTTCTCATAAAGTCACTAGCTTCCAATTGCTCTATTCTAATTTTTAAGGAAATATTTTCTTCAGTAATCTTTTGGACTTCCTTTTCCATTTGGCCAATTTTGCTTTTTAGGGCATTGTTCTCCTCATTGGATTTTTGGACCTCTTTTGCCATTTGGGTTAGGCTATTTTTTAAGGTGTTATTTTCTTCAGTATTTTTTTGGGTCTCCTTTAGCAAGCTGTTGACTTGTTTTTCATGATTTTCTTGCATCACTCTCAGTTTTTCCTCTACTTCTCTTACTTGCTTCTCAAAATCCTTTTTGAGCTCTTCCAAGGCCTGGGACTGATTCACATTTTTCTTGGAGGCTTTGGATGTAGGAGCTTTGGCTTTGTTGTCTTCTTCTGGTTGTATGTTTTGATCTTCTTTGTCACCGAAGTAAGATAATATAGTCTGACTCTTTTTGTGCTGCTTACTCATGATCCCAGCCAATTACTTGAGTTTTAAACTCTTTGTTAAAGTAAAAGTCTGCTTCCAATGTGGAGAATGTACTGTCCCAAGCTTAGGGGGTTTGTACAGCTGTTTTCAGAGATACTTCTAGAGATCTGAAAATTTTCAGTTCTTCCAAGGTGCTATGATAAGGGACAAGGTGTTTTCTCTCCACAGCCACAACAAGCTCCACCACACCAGCATTCCTCCTCATGCCAGGACCGCCCCTCAGAACCGTGACGCAGATCCAAGTACTGGTAAAGCAAGAGACTCCTGCCTCAGCACTGGCAAAGAGATCCCTGCAATCCCCCTCTAATCAGCCACTCGATTCCCCCTCAGTCTGTGGGCCAGAAGCTCAGGAAACAGCTGTGGCTCTGGGCCGCTCTCAAGACTTGTGGCTGAGACCTAGCTCCTCTCTCACTGCAGTCACAGACTTTTCCCACTGACCTTCTAAGTTGTCTTTGGCATTCGTGAGTTGAGAAGTCTGGAAATAGCCACAACTGCCCACGATTCAGTCCTCTGAGGCCTGCTCCAGGGTCGCTGTGGCTTGCGCGCCTACGCTGAACTGTGCTCCTCTCCCTGCTCGGTGCGATATACCTTTCCAATCAATCATCCAGGCTCTCTTTGGCTGGAAATTTGTTTCACTCTGTCTTTTTGTGGGTTCTGCTGCTTTAGAATTTGTTTAGAGCCATTTTTTATAGATATTTGGAGGGGTTTGGGGGGAGAGCTCAAGCAAGTCACCGCTTTCCCTCCACCATCTTGGCTCCGCCCCCACTTGAGTGGCAGACCACTCTTTAATGAAACCATCGCCAATAAAGAGTGCTTCCAGAGCTAGAGTAGGACAGAAAGGGGAACACAACATGGTCTAGGACTTCTGCTTGGCATGGATGAGTTAATGATAACTGAAAACAACAAAGAGAAAGCAGAGCTTCTCCGTTCTATATTTTATTTATGTTTTTACTACCAAAGATGATAATCCCTACATGGAAAATGTCAGAACAAAAGTAACTAACAAGTAGTTGATGCCAAAGATAATAAAAGAGATATGATGAGAGCTCTCAGCTATCCTTCATGAATTCAAGTACCCTTGAACTGCATGCTCAGATCCTAAAAGAATGGTAGCTGTGACTGCTGAGCAACTGTTAGTGAATTTGAAAGGTGATGGAAACTGAGAAGGGAGTCACAAAATGCAAAATCCCATGTTCTACCCATTTTCCAAAAAAGAGAAGAGTGGTCAAAAACTATAGACCAGCAAGTCTTTCTTTCTTTGGACATTCTCATTTCATTTTCATTCTTTGGACAATTCTCAAATAGATCATTAAAGAGACAGTTCATGAACATCTAGAAGGGGAAGGGGTCATTACAAAGAGCCAGCATGTTTTTCACAAGAACAGGTCATTCCAAATTTGCCTCTTTCTCCCTTTTTTTTGGACTTTTTCATAAAATGGACAAAGAATGGGATGCTGTAGATTTAGTTTTGATGTTACCAAAGCATTTGATAAAAATGTCTCATAGTCATTAGACTATGAACTCCTTAAGGGAAGGGATTCAACTTTTTCTCTGTTTTGTACCCAGCACTTAGAACAGTACCTGGCACATAGTGAGCATTTAATAAATGCTTACTGATGGACTGATTAAGGAATCAAGAGCAATGGGTAAAATTGTAAAGAGGCCAATTCATCCTTGAAGTCAGGAAAAACTTCATAGCATGTAGACTTATCCCAAGATGCAATGCATTGTTTCAAGAGGTGGTGGCAGAAGCTGGATGACCACTTGTCAACTATGTTTTGTCCCAGTTCGAGGGCAAAGAGAAGCACTAGTGCTTGTAGCTACAGGAAAGACTAGCGTGAAGAATAGGACCACATCTCTTCCTGGATCACACCACCTTTGAAGCACTAAAAACTTACAGGCCCCTAGAACTAGCTCTGAAAATAGTAGTGGAAAAAAGTCTGAAGCTTGGAATAGTTCCTCCCCACCTTCACATGAGCAGAGCCCAACTTTGACATAAAGTTCAAAGTTAAGGTGGAAAAGCTGGGGAAAAAAATGAGTAAACAATAAAAAACCTGAAGATTAAAATCTATATGGTGACAGGAAAGATCAAGACACAAACCAAGAAGACCACAATGTAAAAACAGTTACAAACAAAGCCTTAAAAATGAATATTCGACAGTAGCCCAACTAGAATTCCTGGAAGTGCTAAAGAAAGCTATAAGAATGGTAGGTGAAAGATTGGGGAAAGGAATGAGAGTGATGTGAAAAATTTATGAAATGAAAATTAACAGCTTGGTAAAATAGGCACAAAAATATTACTGAAGAAAATAACACATTAAAAAATAAAAATGGCCAAATAGTGAAAGAGGCACAAGCATTCACTGAAGAAAAGAACTCCTTAAAAAGCACAGCTAGCCAATTGGAAAAAAGAAATATAAAAGTTCTATAAATAATTCCTTAAAAATTAAAACTGGATGAATGGAAGCTAATGATTCCACTAGACATCAAGAAACAGTAAAACAAAATGAAAAGAATGAAAAAAATAGAAGAAAATATGAAATATCTCATTGTAAAAACAACTGACATAGAAAATAGAGTGACAATTTAAGAATTATTAGACTACCTTAAAGCCATGATCAAAAAAAGGGCCTAGACATCATATATCAAGAATTATAAAGTAAAAATGCCCTGATACCTTAGAACCAGAGGATAAAATAGAAATTGAAAGAACCTACTGATCATCTCCCAAAAAAGATCCCAAAATTAGAACTCCCAGGAATATTGTAGCCAAATTCCAGATCTCCCAAGTCAAGGAGGAAATATCACAAGAAGACAGAAAGAAGCACTTCAGATATTATGAAGTCACAGCCAATAGGACACCAGATTTAGTAGCTTCTACTTTAAAATAGCAGAGGGCTTGGAACATGATATTCCAGAAGGAAAAGGTTGTAGAATTACAACCAAGAACAACTTGTCCAACAAAAATGAATATAATCCTTCAGGAGAAAAAGTGGGTATTTAATGAAATATCTTTCAATCATGACAAAATGACTTTCAAGCATTCCTGATGAAAAGTCCAGAGCTGAATAGAATACTTGACTTTCAAATACAAGACTCAAGAAAAGCATAAAAAGGTAAACAGGAAGGAGAAATCATAAAAGATTCAATAAAGTTATGCTGTTTACATTCCTACATGAGAATATAATACTTGTAACTCCTAAGAACTTTACCATTATTAGGGCAGTTAGAAGCAGTACAGAGAAAGAGGGCACAGCTGTGAGCTAATTATATTGGGATGATCTAAAAAAAAATGAAGAGATGAGAAAGAGGGATACCTTGGGAGAAGAAGGGAAAGAGAGAAGAAAGGGGGAAATTATCTCACAAAAAGAGGGGGCAAGGAAGAACTTTTATAGTAGAGGGGGAAATGGGATCTTGGGCAATTCTTGAACCTCACTTATAGAAATTGGTTCAAAGAGGAAAAAGTACACACACATACACACTCAGCTGGGTATAGAAATCTCTGTTACCCTACCAGGAAGTAGGAGAGGAAAGAGTAAAAGGTGATAAAAGGTAGGGAAAATTAATGTAATCAGTGGTCAGAAGCAAAACAGACTTTAGAGGAGGGATAAGACAAAAAAAAGAGTGAAGGATAAACAGAAGAAAATAGGATGGAGGGAAACACACAGTTCATAATCAAAACTTTGAATGTGAATGGGATGAACTTATACATAAAACAGAAGTGGGTAGCAGAATGAATTAAAAACCAGAATCCAACAATATGTTTACACTTGAAACAGAAAGACAAATATACACTAGAGAGTTATAACAAGGAGATGTAGCCAAATTTGTTATGCTTCAACTGAAGTAAACAAGGCAGAGAAAGCAATCATGATCTCAGACAAAGCAAAACCAAAAATAGGCCTAATTAAAAGAAATAATTAGGGCAACTAAATTTTGCTGAAAGGTACCATGGACAATGAAATAATATCAATCCTAAATATATCTGCACCAAATGACAGAGTATCCAATTTCTTAAAGTGAAAGCTAAATGAGTTACATGAGGAAATAGTAAACTATATCAGTTGGAGACCTCAATTTCCTCTTCTCAGAACTAGATAAATCTAACCATAAAATAAGAAAGAAGTTAAGGAGATTAATAGAATTTTAGAAAAGTTAAGCATCATACACCTTCTGGAGAAAATTGAATGAGAACAGAAAATAGTATTATAAATGCTTTGCTCAATTATATATGGCATCTTCACAAAAAGTGACCATGTATCAAGGCATAAAAACCTCACAAACAAATTAAAAAAATCAGAAATATTAAATGCATGCTTTTCAGACCATAATACAATAAAAATTACATCCAATAAAGAACAGTAAACACATAGATTAAAAATTAACCAGAAATTAATCTAATCCTACAGAATGAGTGAGTCAAAGAATAAATTATAGAAACAATAATTTCATTAACGAGAATGACAACAATGAGCCATCATACTGATGGGGTGCTTGGGTCTTGTACTCAGACCCCACTTCCAAGACGTATTTCTCCCTAGCCTCAAGACACTATCCCTGACAGTTTCTCTCTAGCCCAAGGACCCTATCTCTGGCAATAGCACATAAGTGGGCCCAATGAGGCATATTATCTTCTCCTGTTACAAGAACAAGCTGGCCTCTGTAGGATTTCCCTTGTATGAACAGGACTATCTTGTATCAGCAGAACTATGAAGTACTGATGTCCACAGTTACCATATACAATCCAGAGGTCAAGCTATAGACATCAACTCCTGAAACTATCTTGTTATAGACATAACATACCAAAAATACACCTTTTAGGAGCCCCCTCTCCCCACCCCAACCCCATTTCCAGTAGGGAATGATGCCTGTGACCAAGGTTGTAAGTTATCACCTAATTAGCATGCTTGGCACATAATTCATTATTTTTCCTATATAAGCTTTAGTATCATTCCTGTTAGGTTGCAAGTTCCCTAAGGAGCTCTGCCCCCCACGGCAGGTTCCTTCAGAATCCTTGTTCACTGTATTGCATAACAATAAATCTTTGCCACCTTGACTTAAAGAATACTTGAGTCTGTGAATTCTTCCCAGACAACCCAGTCCTATACTCAGGTCCTCAAGGAATCTCTTAATCTCTCAGAGGGCAACAATACCAAAATTTGTAGTATGCAGCCAAAGCAGTAGTTAAAGGAAAATTTATACCTCTAAAGGCTTACATCAATAAAAAAGAGAAAGAGCAGATCAATTAATTGGGCATACAACTTAAAAAAAAAAAACTAGAAAAAGAACAAATTTAATATTCTCAGTTAAACACCAAAATTGAAATCCTGAAAATCAAAGGAAAGATCAGTAAAATTTAAAGTAAAAAAACAAACAAGCAAATCCCAAAACATTGAACTAATAATTAAAACTAGGAACTGGTTTTATGAAAAAATAAAATAAAATAGATAAATCATTGGTTAATTTGATTTTAGAAACAAAGAAAATCAAATTACCAGTATCAAAAATGAAAAGTGTGAATACACCACCAAGGATAATGAAATTAAAACATTATTAGGAGTTATTTTGCCCAATTACGTGCCAATAAAACTGATGATCTCAGTAAAATGGATGGATATTTATAAAAAACATAAATTACTTAGATTAACAGAAGAGGAAATAGAATATTTAAGTAACCCTGAATACTTAAGTAATGACTGAAATGACTGAAAACCAACAAAAGACAATAGTATAATATTCGTTGTATTTAGTCATTTTCCAGTCATGTCTGACTCTTCATGACCCCCTTTAGGGTTTTTGTGACAAAGATACTGGAGGTTTGCCATTCCTTTCTCCAGGTAATTTTACAGATGAGGAAACTGAGGCAAACAGGCTAAGTGACTTGCCCAGGGTCACACAGTTAGTGTCTGTGAGTCTTTCTAATTCCAGGCCTGGCTCTCCATTCACTACACCACCTAGTTGTCCCTAGTATAACATAATATACATCTAACACACAACATGTCTATTCCAGCAAAGTGTTATCCATATGTGTATTTTCCTGTTCTTCAATAACATGTGATTTCTCAATATTGGGCACTCCTTCCACTGCTGAATCAGACCATAACTCCTCTAACTTAGCTGATGGTTGTAGATCATAACTGAAACTGAAAACATCCTTTCCCCCTCCTGTGATCAAGCTAGGGATGAGCTTCTTACTCTGAGCTCCCCAAGCCAAATATATCTGATCCATTACCAGGCATGGACCCAAAGCCTTTCCAGTTTGGCAGGATATCACAGAACTTCCACACTGTCAGCACATTATTGAAGAACCCAGGGTCATTTCTAAGTCATGATGAGACATTATTTGTGAGACTCCAGTGAAGGAATCATTTGTAATATTATCCCTTAAAGATGCAGAAAGAGACTGACCTAGATAATCCACCTCTGCAATGCTATGAGATTCTAGTCACTTTGGTAGTGTTTATATTATTATTGTTTCCTTCTTGTCTTATTGGGAAAATGTGAGCAAGATGTCTGAGCATCAAAGTAGCTGGCTGAGTGAGCAGACCTGACATGGAGAAAAGCAGCTTTTGAGACATTGATTTGGAAGGCTTTTTGTAGCTAACCTGCCCTGACTCTAGAGACCCAGTCCCCATCTGAAAGTAGGCTATCCTTCTTCAATGTGACCTTTAATGCACAAACACTTACCTCCTGCTGTTTGCGGATGTTCCCTTGACAGGTGCCTTTCCAGCTCTCTATATCGAGCTGAATTTCAAGTAACGTGGCATTTAAGTTTGCTACAGAGTTGATGACAGCAGCTAGCACTCCTCTTTGAGTGTGGACAGCAGAGATGATGGAGCTGACCTGAAGGAGAAGGTCCTCAAATTTCTGCTCCATCTTTATGCTGAGGTTCTGGAAAAGTTGGGAGTGCAGATTTGCTTCTAAATCTGAGATCTGTTGAATCTTCTTGTCTAAAGTGTCGTTGTGATCAGATACCATTTTCAAGGTCTGAGCTGTGGAGTCCAGGAAAATGACAATGATCATTGCTCATATCACTAGGTACATAGATAGAAGTCAATTACAGTCACTGAATTGCAGATGTTTGGAATCAGTCAATCAACAGTGTTTCATTTAGCACTCACGATGTGCCAGGATTTGGGTAAAACATTTGAGATACAAACACAGAAACAGAATAGTTCTTGACCGAAGGAGCTTGAATTCTAAAAGGGAGGGTGCAGCATGTTAATAGATAAGTATGGAACCTGCCTTTGGCCACCCCTGAAGAGGCCAGAGAGACCAACCAACTGGATAAACAGCACCCAGGCTCCCCATGAATGGCTCCCTCCTCAATTTTTGGTTAAGTGTTTGTGGGTAGCAGACCAGGAAACCACCCAAGCAGACAGAAGGGAGAAGCCATTGTACACAGGAAAAATGAATTCAGAGCTGTCATGGATTCTTCCACACACATATGCCTCTTTCTTTCTCTCTATCTCTGTCTCTGTTTCTCCCTTTGTCCCTCTCATCTACTCTGTCTCTCTTTATCTCTGTCCTTCTCCGTGTCTCCTTCCTTCTGTGTCTCACATTGTTTCTATCTCTCCCTTCCTCACATCTTTCATCTGTCTCTCCATCTCTTCCTCCCTGTCTGTCTTTGTCTTTCTCTTAGTCTCTGTGTGTATGTGTGTGTCTGTATCTCTGTTTCTGTCTGTGTCAGTCTCTGGCTGTGCCTCTCTGCCTCTGTGTCTCTGTCTGTCTCTCTCTTTGACTCTGTCTATGTGTCTATGTCTCTGTCTATGTCTGTGTCTCTCTCCTCCTCTCTCTCTATGTCTCTGTCTCTCCCTTCTCTGTTGCTCATCTTCCCTCCTCTCTTTCTTTATTCTTTCTTTGTCTCTCTCTCCTTGTGTCTCTGTCTCTCTCCTCTTGTCTTCTGCTTCTTTCTCTCTCTCCCCATCCTCTCCCTCCTCAGTGCTTTCTCTCTCTCCCTCTCTCTACACCCTTTCTCTTTGTATAACTGTCTCTTTTGCTTTCTGTTTTTATTTCTGTTTTTCCTTTCTTCTCTGCCTTTCTCTGTCTCTTTCTTTATGTGTGTGTCTCTTTCCATCTCTCTCTTGATTCCTCTCTGTCTTTCTGTCTCTGTCTCTCCACCCCCTTTTTTTGTCTCTCTGTGTCTCTCTCTTTATCTTTCTTTCACTGTGTATCCTCTCTGTTTCTGTCTCTCTGTCTGTCTCTGTCTCTTTCTGTCTCTCTCTATCTCTATTTGTCTCTCTGTCTCCCTCCCTCTCTCCCTTGCTGTCTGTCTGTGTCTCTTCTCTCTCTCCTCTTTCTGTCTCTGTCTCTCCTCCCCCAATCCATGTATGTATATATGTTTGTCTCTTCTTTTGTCTGCCACCTCTTTCTCTCTCTCTCTCTCTCTCCTCCTCCCTTCCTTGGTGCCTCTTTTCCCTCTCTCCCTCCTTTCTTTCCTTTCTTTCTGTCCCTCCTTCTCTTTCTCTCTTCTTCCTCTCCCTCCCCCTCCTTTTCCCTTTCCTTCCTTCTCTTGTCTTTCCCTCCCTCTCCCTCCCCTCCTGTATCTCTAGGGAGGAAATTAAATGTCTCCAGTTATTACACACTTTATACTCACTGCTACCCCTGGCTCAGGTGATGTCAACCTTTGTTCTAAATGCAGATTTTTGTTGTGAAGGTTTTAACAAATGACACAAATGTTGGCCAGCATAAACTCAATCTGTTTGTCATATTTGATGCATGGCTCATGAAAGGGAGAAAAAGCATTGTCTATTTGTAAAATGAAATATTTAGCTCAGAGGAAAAGGTCTGGACCTAAGATCTGGAACCATTAGAGAAACATAGGAATACTGATAGTGGACTTTTGCAAAATGGATAAAATAATCTGAGACCCAGATATTCATAATAAAAAAAAATCCCAAACCAAAATAACATCAGCAGCAAAAGCACAAGTCTGATAAAAGGTTCAGGAAGATTGAGGAGCAGCCATTTGGGGGGTGGAGGCAAATAGAAGTTGAAAAGGAAGTCACACATCTGGGAAGGGAAGGGGACTGAGTTACCAGTTAGGCATCACTCACATAAAACCTGGATCATGATAAGCACTTGTAAAATGTTTGTAGATGGATGGATGGATGGATGGATGGATGGATGGATGGGTGGGTGGAAGATTCAGTTACCTGGGCATATTCAGGCAAGTCCTTTGACTTGGGGAAGATTGATTCCTCATTGTACCTTGCTTATTATCATCATCAGGTAGTTTTAAGTACATATAGTATATATATACAAAATAAATGTACAGTGATTAATACCCAGCCCCAATCATTTTCAGACAAATTCCTGTCTCACCAGACTTCCCTACTGGATTTGTAAAGGTGATAAAATCCAAAGAAACAGATCTTAAAATTGAGTCTTTACATTCATCATGACTGAATTCCATCCTACTTAATCTCAGCCAAGGTTCTAGACCATGGAAGCCTTTGGGGCCCATGATTCTCATGGTTATTCAAGTTTGCCCTGTTGGGGTAATTCTGGGCTCTTCACTGCTCCTCGCACCCCAAATCCAAAACCTTGGCAGATCTTGCCGATTTGAGCTCCACAAAATCTCTTCTCTATCTCCTCTTGTCTCCACTCTAGCAGCCCCGACTCGAGTTCTAGTTCTCATCAGCTCTCACCCAGACTCTCCTTATAATAACTTCCTAAGTTGTTTTCCTAGCTCAAGTTTCTCTCCTTACCAGTATAAGGGCAACAACAACCTAGATAAGTGGATTGGAGCTAGAGTAGGAAGAGCATGAAATACCAAACAGAGGAGCTTGGATTGGATTCCCTATAGACAACAGGGGGCCCCTTGGAAGCTGTTTGTTTGCTTTGCTTTGTTTTCAGCAAGTAGTGACATGGTCAGTTCTATAAAACTCAGATGCCAAAGTGATATTCTGAGAGAGGAAGGGGGAGGGAGAAGGAGAAAGAGACAGAGACAGAGACAGAGAGACAGAGGCACACAGAGATAGAGATAGCTAGAGAAGAGAGACAGAGGCAGGACAGAGAAACAGAGACAGAAAGGTGGGAGGAGATGGAGACAAACAGACACAGAGACAGAAACAGAGACAAAGACAGAGAAATAATCAGACTGAGACATAGACAGAGATTTAGGAGAGAGAGGGAAAGAGACAAAGGCACAGAGGGAGATAGACAGATGCAGAGAGAGAGACAGAGACAGACAGACAGAGAGAGACAGAGACAGAAAGACAGAGACACAGACAGAAAGAAAAACTGGCTGGCTTGTTCCCTTCACCAGGGATCCAGTGAAGTCTGGTTTTATTTTTGTTTTTGTTAGACGTTATGTCAGAATACAGGGCTGCTGTCTATACTCCTCTTCCTTCCTCTGGCCTTCCCATTTGTACTTCTTTGAGAGGGGAAGAGCACACAACCAGACACTGAAGATATCTTGGCTAGATGTGGCCAGGAGCAACTGAAGTAGTGCAGCTACCATGACTCCCATGGACTGAGGGCTTCACATAAACACACACACACATGCATAAAACATATACGCACACATACACACAAAATACACTGATGTTGACAAATGGGACCTGCCTAAGTCCAGAGAGACAGTGCCAGGAAAACTGAAAAAAGTTGATGTGGCTTTGTTTCCTGGAGCACAAATTGCTAGATCATTGCTCCCATGAATACTTTACCTGTAACAAATCCAGTGATTGGGATCAGAACCCCAAACACAAAGAGATAAAGGCCAACCAGTGCGATTTTGTGGGACTTCAGCTTTTCTTGCAATCCAAAGACAGTGGGAAGATCTATTAAAAAAGATGTACAATTCAGAAAACTGGTTATGTGGCCCAGGCAGATCACACTTAACTCTTACTGAACATTAAATATTGAAAACAATTTAATATTATCATTCTCTCCAAATATATTCCTTAAATAAAAGGCAAATCTAGAATCAAAGAAAGTGAGCAGGTGGAAGTGAACTCAGACGTCATTCACACAGGGCTGAAAGTGTCAGCCATTCTAAGCTATGCTGGTCTCTTAGAGAAAGCAGTGGTCATGAGCTTCTTGTGGAAGGGGCAGGGATGATGGGGTTGAAGCTCAGGCCACAGAAATCCCAGAAACTGAACATACTCAAGACATCCATTTCATGAAACATGACTCACTTTCTGGAAGCCTTGCCATCATAGTCCTAGCATCAAATCGCACTGAATCTGAGCAGTTGTCTGAAGGACAGTTCTCATTCTGTTCATTGGGAAGTATATTCCACTTTTCCATGACTGTCAAAAAAAAAGAAAGATAAAAAGTGTATTTCCATATGCAACACGAGTGAAATGGTTACAGAGCAAGCCACCTTGGAGTCATTTTGGCATAAAATGGTAAATTATGATTTATAATTATGATTCAGTTTTAATGGGTTGTAAAATCTAAAAATTAATGTGCTGGAATTAAGCATATTCATTCTCCTAGCCACCTGTTATATTTATGGTAAAAGGCAGTTTTATTTTCTACATTAAAGAAAATATAACAAAATTATGTCCTTATGGGTTTATAACCCCCTTAGTGGGGTTGAGGGAAGTATAATTGGCCCATACTTGTAAGAAAACAGAATATTCGCCCATTTCTTGGGGGATGGGCAGATAGGCACCCCTAGGTTTTCAGACACATTTGGTATCTCCATTTATTGCTTGACTGTATTTATTTGCTACAAGGAAGGGAATTTTGATAATTATTAACATTAATAACAAAAAGTAATATAATGAGACAAACATGTATCCCAGAAAGAATATGGCTAATAACACTGCCCAATATGACCTGAACCAGATGACTATGTGATTGGGAAACACTTAACAAAAAAATAAAATAAAATATAGACAATGTTAATTTATGGCTTTCTAAGTCAATCTGTGACCTCCTTATGTATGGCTTTGTGACCTCCGTTTCTATTTCTATTTAAACCATTGATTTAAATCAACAATGGGATGGAAATAACCCTTTGGGTTAAAAACTAAACACACTCATTCATTCATTCATTCAATGAGCATTCATTAGGTGCCTGCTGTATGGGAGGTCCTAGGCTGAGTTCGAAGGAAGGAAGGAAGAATAATGATGTTCTTGTGACATTTGCCATTGGTTGGCAGGGAATAAGAAGGGCAAAAATGACTGCTAGATGTAAGCCTGTCCTGAAGACAAAGGATAAGTCCAAAGAAAAGATATTTGAAGGAGAGAACCTTCACCTATGGGGTTCAGTGGTATGTGGATGGTGCTTCTTTCAGGTAGGAGGGACAGTGCGTTCCAAGGCATCCCACTCTCACTCTCCCATCCCTGCCCTGATGCTGCCCTTCTTGCCCCCAAGATATTGCAGGGTATATGTTCTAACTTTTTTTTTTAACACATCACATCTCCAGTGCCCTTTAAGTAACCAAATAACATTTTTTTATTCCAAATCCTCAAATGTTGGGACTGGGAGAAACCTTGGAGATCGTTGTGTTTGGCTCTCTCTCTCTCTCTCTCTCTCTTTCTCTCTCTCTCTATCTATCTATCTCTCTCTATCTCTATCTCTATCTCTCTCTCTAACAAATAACAAAACTAGGCCCTTAGAGGTTCAGTACCAACAAAGCTTGTAAGTGGCAGTAGCAAAATTCCAGCCCAGATGTTCTGACTTCAAGCCAAGTGAGCCTTCCAGTGGACCACACTTTGCATGGAAAATGGTTAAAACCATATGATGTCTAAATTTAAAGTAACCCTGGGGTCTTCTGACCATTTCTCATGTCCTTTCACTGAAATAAGAAAATGAGCACTTTCAAAAGATTTGAAAATGTGGACAGTCAGCTCTGGGAACTGAAATCTACAGCCAAGTCCCAAGTCAAAATGTCAGTCCTTCTTCTACCACACTCCAGCCCCTTCAACTTTGATTTAGCTGAAAAACAGTCAGCTTGACTTTGCCAATTTCCTGTCATTCCTTATTTTTGTAAGTGGTTATGAAGTTTCCATTTGTTCAATTTTTGCGAATTACTTTCACTTCGTATAATCATTTGTTGATGAATTCAAAAGAAGCCTTGTTATTTCTTATAGAAACATTGCTTTCCAATCCCTTTTCTGGCAAAGAGAAACAGAGAGCTCACCAGATCTTTGGTGAAATTGAGGGGCAGAAATAGCCAATATAAATCTTCTGGCCAGTTCTCTCCACTTCCTAAAGCATCCCTCATTCACCGGTTTTTAAACCTAAAAAATTTCATCTGAAAGGGAGACAATCCCAGTGACTGTTTTCAGAGATGGCAGGTCTGGGATCATAGGACTGAGAACCTGAAAGGATAATGCCCATGTTTTCAAAGCTTCAAATTCAGAGACCTTTCCTTGGCCCCAGCTACTGACTCAGCCAAAACAGAAACCCTGCTTTCTCTGGGTTCCTCTCCTTTCCTCCTTCATGACCAAACATCAAGGCACCCCATGAGCAGTGTGTTGATATCCAATCTTTCTCAGTGCGACTGACACATTTCCTTGACTCCCTACTTCCTGTCAAATCTTTATTAATCTGTAAACAAACTTGGATGTGCCTGGGAGCTAGAAATTTACTTGAGGCCAGGTCTGACTCAGGTCAATCTGGTGGCTAAGGTTTAGGATTGAAATGAAATGCAACACTCATAGACCATGCAGAGTTAACAAAAGAAGGTTTCTTTTACTTTAGTGTGCTAGCAAGGATATAGCATTGGCTCACAGTTTCTTTGCCTTGGCAGTGTGCTGGTCAGAAGCATGTGTAAAGCTTAAGGAGCCAATAACTCCTCATGTGCTGGCTTTTGTACTTAGGATGTCTGGTAGCTCCAACTCCTGGACCACTTAATAATGGAGAAAGGTAATTTGGGGACCATTTAAGAAAAAAAAAACCCTAGCTTCTTCTTTGTGGAATAGATATTGTTCCTTTACCAGCATGGAGACTGGAATGGGGAGTCACATTGTAAAGAGGGTATCTAATCACACTGAACTTGCACTTAGTTAATGTGGCTTAATGTTAAAATAGTAGGTATTCCTAAAGCTAAAACTGGAGGGAGAAGGATCCAAAGGTTATGTCTCCAGAAAGGTTCCCATTTGCTCCTTTATTTCCATTCCAACCCATGCTTTTCCATCATTCCTGGGGACTTCACTATCAGTGTTGCTGACTGATCTAAGCCAGAAGCACACAATTCCTAAATGCCAATAATCTCACTATTCACCTCACTTGGACCACCTACAAGTGTGGTTTTCTAAAGGATCACCAGCTTTCCTAATGGTCTCATCCCCAACAGACTGAACTTTGCTATTCACCAAACTCATAGACCTCAAGTTCAACGCTTTCATTTCATGGAACAAGACAGAAAGGTGGAGTCCCACAGCTAGTAAGTGTCTGAGGCAGCATTCAAATCCAGCTCTTCCTGACTCCTAGTTCAGAACCACCCACTATACCATACTGTCTCTCTTAGTTCCTTTCATTAAACCACAACCTTTTGTCCTTCCATCTCACTTTCTGTCCTACACCTACTAAACTTACCGCAGACTGTCCCAAGCTATCAAAGCTTAAAACTGCTCTAAGACTTTTGAAGCACCCTGTATTGGTGTTTACCTTTTAACCAATCCATATTTTTCCAGTCCATCTCTCCAAGTTTGATTTCCTGTGCTTCCACACCCACCCATGATCTAACTTTTTAGGATTTCATTTTTGATTTTTCTACAATCCCTAGACCTTCATGTCAGTAAGTCATCAAGAACTTGTTAAGCACCTATTCTGTGCCAAGCGCTGTGCTAAGTACTGAGGATATGAAGAAAAGCAAAAATAGTCCCCATCCTCAAGGAGCTCTCAATGGGACCTTCCACCATTCCTGATTAGTCAATAGCAACCCCTTGACAGGAGAAATGATGCAAAGGATGCCATCAGAGAAATATATAACCAGAGAAAAAGATGGCCCAATCACATGTGAATGAATGAAAAAACATTTATTATTACACACTCACCATATGCCAGGCACTGTACTACATGCTGGTATGTATGTAGGTGCTTGACAAATATTTGCTGACTATTGAACTAGCTAGCCCCTGAGGTCCCTTCAAGATCTGAGTCTATGATGCTAAGAGTTGGACTGATTGTTCTGTTCCATGTTAGGCCTAGCTAATGTCCTGCACCTCGGACACTTGCCCTGCTCTCTACAAACAGCACTCAAGGTTAAGGAAGCTCCCTACATGCCACATTGCAAATACATTTCTAGATGATTGGAGAGTCTCTGGGAGACTGACTGGTCAAATCCACTTACAAATACAAGCAAGCAAAACAGTCCTTGACCTTGAGGAGCTTATATTCTAATAAAGGACATTGTCTAAAAAGCAAGGGATGACCAGCAGCTAGCCCCCATACTCTGTCAGTATCTGTGCAATGTCAATAGAATATGAAGGAAGCACTCAACATGTGGGGTGGAGTTGTGGGAGAACCTGGAAAACAGTCTCACCAGATAAGCAGACATGGATGGGTTGGAATCTCCTCTCCTGCAGGGAAAACCCACCTTGATGAGATCACAGGAGCATTAGAGCACTGGAGTATTCCCAGGTCATCTCCACAATTCAATCCTACTCCATAGCTGCTAAGGGTTCTTGGAAAAAATATTAAAATCAAATTGATTCTAGCTACTACCAACTTGTGCCATGGCACCTCAACTTGGCCTTGGTTCCTTGAATATTTAAATGGATCCATTATCTCCTCAAATGGCAACTCTTTCCTTTGGTGCAGATTGTAGCCCACGCAGGTACACATATCATCCTGTGTAATTCTTTTCTATATCTTTTTTGTTTCAGCCAAACTGGGCTATGGTGTCACTGAACAAGTTAGTCAGTCAATGTTCTTGTTTGTCCTTCATTCTCAAAGAGGACCATGGCATCAGGAAGGTGACTTGCAAATTAATTGTCATGACTTAAAGGTGAATTGAATTTAAGTGAGGGACTGTGCAAAGTCATCAGGCTCATTTTCTCCTCCAGAGCGATTTGAGTCCACTGGCAAGATAAAAATCAGAATGACTAGAGATGGCCCCTGATGCAGTGGGAGACCTTTATAAGCTAAGATCTTTCCAGGTCTCAGTTTGACTGAGGGCTGGGACCTATCGTTGACCAATCAATAAGAGCCAGAGTGAATTGGGTTTAAGGCATGGACCTTAAGAAAGAAATCTAGCCTGTAAACCCCAAGATATCTTTCGAGGTTTCAGCAATCAAAATTTACATTCCTTTGGGCAGAGCACTGGCAGGTAAGGGTATGATTCCCTATGTAGACAGAGGGAGAGGAAGGGAAGGGGAGGGAAGGAGAGGAGCTGCATTGCCCAACTGGAACTGGCCAGTTGGGTCCCCAGTGGAGAAGCCTGTACTACTCACAGGTTGTTTGTCCTTCATTCTCAAAGAGGACCATAACATCAGTCCCATCTCTGGGTCTTTAGCTATAGCCCCTGTCAGCCTGCACTCCCTTGTCCCCTCTGGCTCTTGGAATCCCTAGTTTCCTTTAAAACTCTGCTCAAGCACCAGATTCTACAGGAGACCTTTCCTCATCTCCAGCTTTGCCTCTTCCAGAAAATGTCCTTGTATTTATTTTGCATAGATTGTGTTCGCATGTGTGTGTGTGTGTGTGTTACTGCCCTTGATAAAGTAGAAACTCCTTAAAGACAGGAACTTTTTTTCATTATTTTGTCTTTGTATTGTCAATGCCCAACTCAGTGCTCAGCCTAAGTAAGCATTTAATAAAGATTGATTGATTGATGATCGGACTTAAGTCCCTCCCCATTGTGCCTCCAACCTTCCTGCCAGGCTTTTATCAACTTCACATACTCTAATTCTGCCACATTGCAGTTCTCTTCATCCCCACACCCTCATCACCTTCCTTCAATATTGAGCTTGGATGCAAGCTCCATCAGGCATCAATCAATGATACTTATCGAGACCCTGCTATATTCCAGTCACTGCTAAGTGCTGAGACTTCCAAGACCAAAATGAAACATCTCTACTCTCAAGAACCTTGTCTTTCTGGGCACAAGAAGGGGCACACCAACTGCATATAAATGAAGAAATACAATGCAAAAATCCCAGCTCACTAAGGAGGGAGGCCCCTAGCACTTAGAGGAACCAGGAAAGCCTTCATGTAGGGCAAAGGTTCTTAACTTTTATTGCACATCATGGTGCACTTTGGCTGTCTGATGAAGCTCATGGCCCCTTCTCAGAATAACTTTTTTTTTAAAAAGTAACTAAAGGAAATATTAAATTTTAGTTTGAGGTTAGTGAAAATGAAGGTATATATTTTTCCTCATTCAATTTCATGGGCTCCTTGAAATTTATCCATCAACTCCTTCATCCCTGGATCTCACTCAGATTGAATCCTTGGTGTCAAAAGTGATGCTTGAATAGGTTCTTGAAGGAAGAGAGGTATTCAGTTAGGTGGAGGTGAGGAGAGAGTGTGTTCCAAGTTTGGGGGAAGGTCAGTGCAAAGGACAAGAGATGGGAGACGGAGTACCCCATGTACTCAATGAACAATGACTATGTTACAACAGTTACTTTGTTCCAGGCACTATTACCCGGGAATATTCCATATTATTATGTTCTAAGTGCTGAGGAATCAAAGAAAGGCAGAGCTCACATTCTACTGGAGAAGATAACATGCCAATAATTATGCAACTACCTCAAAACTTCAGAAAAGGGGATGAATTGAAACTTAATCCACAAAACAGAGGCACCGCAAGATAAAATCACATTAAATAACCGAAGAGGAATTAACTATTCAAAACTCCCAGTAATCCAACCTTGCATCCCATTCCACACATTAGGTACAGTGAGCTCAAGTGGCCACACAGGATTGTGACACAGAGTCTCATTGCAGGAACCCTCCCTGCAATCCCACCAGAGACTCTGTCTGGGTCAGGGAAGGTGTAAGTAAAATGGGAGAGAGGGGAAATGATGAGAACCACAGGCTAGAGGAGAAAGAATGTCTATGATGGGGACTGAAAATCCAATTTGGGCCAGCTTTGTGCCTCAGGGTTTTCTCTGCACAGAAACACAGGGCCATACAGACCATATATCCTGCAATGGAAGAAGCTGAGGAGAAATAGTAACCCAGCCCCAAGTGTATACACTGCAACAGAAGTAAGATATGTGTGCTTTAATCCTAAAGCATCTGTGGGTCAAAGAACAAATCACTGAAGCTACAGATAATTCATCCAAGAAAATAACAAAAATGAGGCAGCATAACAAAGCTTTTGGGAGACAGCCAAAGGAGTTCATTCTTTAGGGAATAGTTTGATATCGAAACACTTTTTAATCAACAAAAGAAAGAATGGATCAATGAATTGGGTATGCAACTAAAAGCATAGAAGCTCAGCAAACATAAATAACCCAATTAAACACAAAATTAGAAATTCTGTACATCAGAGAAGATATAAGCAAAATGGAAACTCAGACACACACAACATAAAACATTGAATTGAAAACTAAAACTAGGAGCTAGATTTTTGAAAAAAAAATAGAGTAGATAAATCATTAGTTTACCTGATAAAAGAAAAAGAGAGAAAAACCAAATTGTCACTATCAAAAATGAAAAGAAGGAGGGTTCACAACAAATAAAGAAGAAATTATTTTGCTCAGTTGCATGGCAATAAAACTGATAAACATAAATGGAGTGAGTGAATATTTATAAAAATATAAAATGCTCAGATAGATAAAACAAGGAATAGATAACTTAAATAACTCAAAGAAAAATAAATTGAACAAATCTTAAAAGAACTCCAAAAGGTTTCTCCAAAGTAGGAAAGAGGGTCTAATTACAGATAGACTTATCAATGAATTCTATCAAACATTCAACTACGTTAATACCAATATCACAGAAATCATTTGTTTTCCTTACACAAAGGAAAGAAAGGATCCTTCCAAATTCATTCATTGAGAAAACTATGATCCTGGTATCTAACCCATGGGGATATTAAATCAAAGAAGAGAAGCTATAGATTAAGATCTGTAATGGAGGTTTATGCAAAAATACCGAATTAAATACACGAATGCAGGGTTGGCTCAATATTAGAAAAACTTAAATGTTATAAACCACATTTATAAGAAAATAATAAAAATCACTATCATGCCAACAGATTCAGAAGATGAAAAAAAACCTTTTTGACAAGATCCAGTGCCTATTTCTTTCTTTTTTTAATTGAAAACCATAAAGGAATAAATGGACCATTCCTTAATATAGTAAATAGTACTAATTTAGAACCAAGATCTTACTTTCTCTGTAATTGAGAAAAGCTAGAAGCTTTTCCAATAATCCCTTTGGGGATAAAGCAAAAATGTCCATTGTCACCACCATTCTCTGATATAGTTCTAGATGTGTTAGCTATAGCAATAAGACAAGAAAAGGAAATTGAGGGAATAAGCAAAGGTAAAGAGGAAACAGAACATCACCTTTTACAGATAACATGATGGTTTCCTTGAAAGACTTTAGAGTTAACTAAAATTAATGGAAACTTTTAACGTTTGATAAAACAGGATTTAAAACAAATCTATATAAATTATCAATCTTTCTGTATATCCTTCCCCACTCCTAAAAAAGAATAGGGGGAGGAAAAGAAAAAATCTAATCAAGATAACTACACAATGTATAAAATGTTGGAAAGTCTAGCCAACCAGGTAAATGAAATGCATCTTAAGTGTCCACTGTGTGTTAAATACTGTCCTATGTACTGGCGATGCAAATAAACTCAAGGTCCCTGCACTCAATGGACTTATATTCCAGAAGGGAAAGACAATACATAAAGGAAAGCTGGGAAGATGGGGGGAAGGGCAACATAGCTGGAGGTATTCAGGGAGTTCAGTAGAGGCCTTAGCAAGATAAGGCCAAACCTGGACTGTCAAAGCCTAGAGTGATTGGTTGACAGGTTATTAATCTTAATCACTGGGTCAGCAGACTTTTTCATCACTAATATTCTATCAGGTATTTCTTGGAAAGAGGCACTCCACCTGCCACCTGAGTAGCAGTTTACCACCTCTTGCTTTGGAGAACAGTAAGGGAAGTGGTGGGCAAGGGGAAATGTCAACAGGGAGTAGTGACAGAGTGATAGGTTATATATGTGCAATCATGTGAAACATATTTCTATGTTAATCATGTTGTGAAAGAAGAAATAGACTAAAAGAAAAAAATTTTAAAAAGTGAAAAATAGTATGCTTCAATCTGCATTTTGTCTCCATCAGTTCTTTCTCTGGATGTGAACAGTAATTTTCATCGTCAGTCCTTTGGAATTGTCTTGGATTTTTGTATTGCTGAGAATAGCTAAGTCACTCACGGTGGATCGTTGTACAATATTACTGTTATTGTGTACAATGTTCTCCTGGTTCTGTTCACTTCACTTTGCATCAGTTCTTGTAAGTTTTTCCAGGTTTTTCTGACATCCTGTTTTTCATTTCTTACAGCTCAATAGTATTCTATTATAATCATATACCACAATTTGTTCAGCTATTCCCCAACTGATGGGCTTCCTCTCCATTTCCAATTCTTGGCCACCATGAAAAGAGCTGCTATAAATTCCCTTGTACAAATAGCTCCTTTTCCTTTTTCAAAAAATCTATTTTGGGATATGGGCCTAGTACTGGTATTGCTGGGTCAAGAGGTATGCACAGTTTTATAGCTCTTTGGACATAGTTCCAAATCATTCTCCAGAATAGATGGATCAGTTCACAACTCCACCAACAATGCATTAGTGTCACAATTTTCACACATCCCCTCCAATATTTATCATTTTCCTTTTCTACCATATTAGCCAATCTAATAAGTGTGAAGTAGTACCTCAGAGTTGTTTTAATTTGTGTTTCTCTAATCAATGGTTACTTAGAACATTTTTTCATATGTGTATAGAGAGCTTTGATTTCTTCATCTGAAAACTGCCTGTTTATATCCTCCTATAAATTAGCAATTGGGGAATGAATTGTGTTCTTATAAATCTGACTCACTCCTCTTTATATAATGTGCTTTTCTCTAACATCTACAAATATATCCTGTAACCAATAATAACTCCATTGATATATAATGTACATTATATCAATACCAGTAATACATGAGAGATTATTTGGTCCTAAAATATTAACAATACACAACTAACTTTTACTTGATCCTATTCTACTTAATTCACTGAAAACAGGCACTGATACCAATCAAATAATAATAAAATGAGTAAATGGTGATTAATTTGAATGGTAGGTATCAAATTATTATTACACAAGGAAAGAGGAAAAAGAATCATAAGCCCAATGAAAATATTTACACTAGCACTTAATACTGAAGCAAACATCTGGAAACAAAGCAGATGACTGTCAGTTGGAAAATGGTTGAAAAAAGTATGTTTTATTATGATGTAAATATTTATGCCATAAAAGTTATGAAAGGAAAAAGATTCAGAGAAATCCAGAAGGATTTGTTCAAAATAATGTGGAATGACATGAGAAGAGACTCGAGAATAATTTATGTGATGACTACAGCATTGTGAACTCAAATATTGTGAAAGACTTCAGAAAGGTGATCTAGGTGGTTACTCATCATGACTTCAGAAGACTGCTACCATGGCACATTTTAACCTCTTCACAGAGAGATGCGATGCTAGGGGTGTAGAACGAGACATGCATTTTCAGACAGATCAATGTGTGGATTTGTTTTGTGTGGCGACATTTATTTGTTACAAAGAAGGAATTTTTTGTGGTTTGAGGGTTTGGGGTTAGGGATAGTGATAATGATACTAAGAAAAAGGAAGAAGAAACAAAAGACTTGGCAGTGACTCATTTAAAAAAAAAACAAAGGAAAGCAGAAGGAAATTCTAAAAGGGCCATGGCTAAGCAGAGAAGCATTGGCACTGATATGTTCAATTTGAAATTAGAAGAGAGTAGTGCTTACTGAAAGTTCCCAGATCCTTATTCATGTTCTTTGGACAGAGAAATGGTCTTGTTTTTCAAATTCATAATAAATAAAAGAGACATTGGCCTGAGTTTCTGCCAGAATATTTTCTCATTTTCCCAGTAGTTTTTGTCAAATAGTGAGTTCTTGCTGCTGTAGTTGGGATCTTTGGATTTATCAAAGCCAATGTTACTGTGCACAGCTGCTTCTGTATTTTGTGTACCTAATCTATTCCATTAATCACCCACTCTGTTGCTTTATCTAGTAGCAAAACATTTGGATGATTTCTGCTTTCTAGTATAGTTTGAGATCTGGTACTACTAGGTTCCTAGTCTCCATAGGTTTTTTTTTTCATTGTTTCCCTTGATATTCTTGACATTTTTTTCCAGAAAAAATTCTTTAAATATAAAAGAAATAGATAATTTAAAAAATTAATCAATTCATCAATCAACAAGCATTCACTGAGCAGCAAAAATATGTTTGGAACTATGGAAAATCCTTAAGTCACAAAGAGAAAAGTGACATGGTGCCTGTTCATAAGCAGTTCACAGTCCAGCCAGGGGACACATGTATAGATTCAGTTATGCACATTATATACAAAATTGACAGGAAATAATTGGGGGGAGGGAGAGAGAGAGAGAGAAAGAAACTCCCAAGTAGAGGGAAAACCAGAAATGACTTCATATAGAAAATGAACCTTGAAGGAAACTTATGATTCTAAGGGATGGGGAGAAGGAAAGAACACATTCTATGTCTGGGGCATGACCCAGGTACAGAGATTGAGTGTCATAGTTAGAGATCAGAAAATAAGTAAGGTCATGGAGTCTGAAAAGGGTAATAATCTAGAATAATGACTGATAGGTAGGATGGGACCAGATTATGAAGGTCCTTGAAATCAAACCAGGGAATTTGCATTTTATCCCACAGGAAATAGGGAGCCATTGAAATATATTGACTAGGGGAGTGAAGGAAAATCATCAGTACACAAAATATTATTTTAGCAGTGGTGTTGAAGATTGAATTGGAGTGGGGACACACTTGAGGTAGGGTGGGAAATTGGAAAGCCATCACAAGAGATTAAACAAGAGGTGATGAGGACCTGAACTAGGGTGGTCCTGGTGAGTAGAGACATACAAGAGATGTTGTGGAGGGGAAATGACTAGGGCTGAAACTGAGTGTGTTGGGTGGGAGCCTGAGGAACCAAGGACAACGTGAGCTGATGGGATCACTAAAGGAAAAAGCTGAGGAAGGGAAGGTACAGAAGAGGACCAAGGACAGATCCTTTCTGTAAACCCATAATCAGCATTTGTGGCATAGGTAACAGTCCAGAAAAGGAGAACGAGAAGGAAGAGGCATGCAGCTAAGAAGAGAACAATGCCATGAAAACCTAGAGAAGAGAGAATGACTAGGAGGAGAGGTTGGACTAATTTCAGATATCACAGAAGGGTGAGGACTGAGAACAGGCCATAAGATTCAACAATTAGGAGTTCAGATGAAATACCCAAATTCCTGAAACATGAAATAGAGATCCTAAATAACCCAGTCTCAAAAACTGAAATTACATTAGATATAAAGGAAATAGTCAGTGGGAATAGAGACAAGCAACATTGGTTCCAGATGCCTTTACAAGTGAACTGTAGAAAGCTTTTTATCATGAATGGATATTATTCTAGAAAAAAAATGAAAATGAAAAAGCCCTCCTTAACTCCACTTATGAGACAAATATAACCCTAATACCTGAATCCATGAATGCTGAAGCAAGGAAAGGGAACAATTTCACTAATGGACATTAATCCAAACATTTTAAATAAAACTCTGTTCAAAAAGCAGCAACGATATAGCCCAAACATTATTCACTAAGATCAAGTGGCTTTAAACCAAGGATAAGAGAATAATTCAATATTGGGAAAACAATATAATCAATTACATTCAAAATAAAAAGCAGCAACACTGGAAAAACAATTAACAGAATGAATCATATTCAATACCAAACAAAAAAAACCACTATGTGAATATATCAATAGAAGCAGAAAAAGTGGAGTGCAATTAAAGATGGACAGTTTTATAATGGGTGTGGGAGTGCACCGCAGGTGGTTTTCAGCCATAGCTGAAGGTCTGCAGGGATGTAAGAGACTTTGAAATGTAAAACAGAGGCTTAAAGATACAAAATTTGAAGGGCTGGGAGGCCTGGATGCTTTAGTTACATATGATGAAGCCAGTAAGACAAATGGCCTTATCTCTAGCCACTCACTTCTATAGATTTCCCACAGGAGGAGTTGAGTAGAGATCATCATCATCATCATCATCATCATAGTAACAACAATAACAATAGCTAACATTCATATAGCACTTAGTATGTGGCAGGGTGCTATTATTTTCCCCATTTTACAGATGAAAAAACTGAGGTAAATGGGGGTTAAGTGACTTGTCCAGGGTTACACAGCTAGTAAGTGTCTGAGGCTGGATTTGAACTTCTGACTCCAAGTCCAGGGCTCTGTGCCTCAATGGCACCACCTAGCTGCCAGTACTTCAATTCAAGGTAGGGTGGGTCAGATAATTGAAAAAGAGGGTTTGGGACCAGAAAAGATTTGCAAAATTAGAAAGTAAGCCCTATTTCATCTCCTGCCCAGAGGTGACAGACAAGCCCACATCTGAGGCTTCTGCTGACCCTTCCTACCATCAGACAGCCCTGGTCTAGTAGCAGTGCTACTGACCTGCCAGAGACTGTCCAGCAGCTACATGTCTAGAAGCAGAGAAGCTTGCCTGGTCCTGACTAGCACATACTGTTCAGCAGCTCACCTGTCTCCAGCTACTGGACTAGAAGCCCAGTCCGGCAGCACAACCTGTGGAGGAACCAGAACAGACATCCATGAAGTGGTCAGTAGCAGATGGAGTTATCCAGCCAAGGTACCACTCTTAGAAGGATACAGCCCAACTGAGCAGACAGTCTGTCAGAGATACACTTTCTTGCCAAAAAAATAAACAAACCAGTCCAACTGAACAGTCAGTAGTTTGTCCATCACCCAGCACCCTCTCAAGTAAATGTCAGGAGGACCATGCACAGAGAGAAAAGACATCAAAGTGCTACAGTTCCATAGCTCTGACTTTCCTTAACCATATTTCTTCCCTACACCATCAAAATACAAATAATTTGTACTTCCAATTTACGGGCAGTCTTCCTCCCTCCTGAACTCTGATTGTTTTTGCAGGAGAGCATGTCCCTGTTTTTAGAGGAAATTTAATGTAACTACTATTCTGGAGAAGAGCATCTTTGCTAGAGAATTTGTTAAGTATACTATCTGGTTGTTATAAGGAAGCACACTGGGAGTTGGTTAGGATTTGTTGAGAAGACAGTTGAAAAGAATGGCCGCCCATAGGGTTACCCCTAGAAACCTGAAAGTTATAGCAGTAGCCCCTCTCCTTCTGGGGATATAACCCGCCAGCAGCAGCAAGTTGGACAAGTGAGCCCTGCAGGGGTTATCACATTAATATGATTTTTTAAAAAGTTATCTAAAACCAAAAGGTAGCATTATTTCCAATAGAAAATGCTAGAAACTTTTCCCAAGTAATCTAGAAGTAAAGCAAAGATGATCCCATTATTCTTTGACATAGTTTTAGAAATGCAAGTGGCAGCCATGAGAGAAGAAAAAGAAATCAGAGGCATAAACATTGTCTAAGAGGACAAACAATTATCCTTATTTGCTGATGACATGAAGATTTATGTAGAAAACTGCAGAGAATCAACAAAGAAACTAATTGAGATCATCAGTACACAAAGTAAGTCCAGAGAATTGCTAGCATTTCTATGTATCCAAATATTCCAATGGATTTACCATTCTCATTGCTACAAGAGGTCCCCTTCAGTGATGCCCAGTGAAGTCCATCCAATCCTGCCCATCCTGTGTTACTCTTTTCCATGCCTCCCCCTACCCCAAAGGTTAACCACTGGGAGTCCACCCAAAGTACTAAAGGTCTTTCTCCCTTTCTCCCACTGCTAAATGGGCACCACTTATGCACTCTTGGTGTCCATCTGTCTCTCCTCATTATTGCCACATGACCAACCTATCTTCTCCTCTTATAACAGGTTATTGATGGAATCTCAAACTTCCACTCTTCAAAGTTCCTGAATGGTTATACAGCAGAGCCTGCTCCCACCCACCACCTGCCTTTCTACTGTCTTTTGTGATTGTTTGGAGGTGGTCTCATCACTGTACAGAAACATTTGTAGGATGTTCCTATGAAATAGAAGAATATTTGCTTTCATACGAAACTGAGGGTAAGTAGAAGAGCTTTGCCATTCCCAAAGACAGTCCAGCCCATTCCCCTCTTGGCCTACTCCAGGCTCTACCACTTATCCATCTGCATTACCTGCCCAAGATAGACAAATGGATGGCCAAGCTCTACAAGGGCTCCTTCCAAGTATATGTTGAAATCTGGGAGATAAGCATTCAATCCATTTCTACACAGAAATAACAAAATTCAGAAGAAAATAACTAAAAGGGAAATCCCATTTGAAATAACTATAAATGTATACATGTCTGGAAATCAATTTACCAAGGCACAGTCAAGCTATATAATTATGAAACATTCTTTATTTTTGTTTTAAATAGAAAGATCAATTTGCTAATGGTTGGGGCATACCAATATAATAAATACAATGATACCTTGTAAATTAATTTACTGATTTCATGATATATCAATCAAACTACTGAGGGAATACTCCATAAGCCTAAAAAAATTAATAACAAAATGCATCTAGAGGGGAAAAAATCTAGAATCTCATGAGAAATGATGAAAAATCAGGTTATTTTATAAAGCAGTAATCACCTAAGCTATTTGTTAGTGGTTTAAAAAATAGACAATAAATCACCAGAACAGACTACATAAGGAAGAATCATTGAATTTGATAAGTCATGTTTGTTAAACTCAAAATCATAAATTACCTAGATGAGAAATTCCTAATTTAATAAGACCTACTGAAAACAGTGGGAAGCAGTTTGACAAAAATTAGGTATGGACAAACATCTTCCACCACACACACTCAAAATGGATACTCAATGTAAATATTAAGGGTCATACTATTAATAAAAGAAAATTGGAAGAAAATCAAATCAGAAACCTTCACAGGTATGGCTTCGGGTAGAGTGGTTTAGCAAACAAGAGAAGAAGCCATACAAAAATTAAAATCTACAATTGCAATAATGAACTTGAAAAAATGCGGAGGAAAAACCAATGCAACTGGGTTAAGAAGGCAAGCTGTCAAATGAGGAAACAATTCATCAAATGTCATTTCCATATCCTGGTTTCTCTAGCTTCCTTCAAGTGTCAACTACAATTCTACCCTCTAGAAGAAGCCTTTCCCAGTCCTCCTCAATACTATTACCTTCTTTCTGTGATAGCCTCCAATTTATCCTCTCTATAATTTGTGTCAAGGAAACAACAAACATGAACTTGAACAGATTTTGAGAGATAGTGGAGGACAGAAGAATCCATGGGGTCACAACTGAAAGACTGAATGATAGTTTGTTTGGATGTACTTGTTTGAATGTCCTCTGCCCCATTACACTGGGAGTTCCTTGAAGGTAGAGATTGTTTTTGGCTTTCTTTGCATCCCCAGTGCTTCAGCACAGTGCCTGGCACATAGTAGGTGCTTAATACATGCTTCTTGACTTGTCTTAATAAAGTTTTGACATGTAAGATATGTAGAGAATTAACACAAATATATGAGACAAAGAGACACTGTCCAATGGATAAGAGGCCAAAGGAGTTGAACAGTTTTCAGGGGAACTACAATATATTAATAGCTATAAAAAGATTATTCTAAATCAGTAATAATAAGAGAAATGTAAATCAGAACAACATTAAGATTATAGCTTATGCCCAGCAGATTGGCAAAGATAATAAAAGAGGGAGAAGCTATGGCAAGACAGGTACACAAATACATTATTGGTAGAGTTGTGAATTAGTCTAGCCATTCTGGAAAGTACTTTGGAATTATGAATTTAAAAAATTATTTAGTTGGCAGCACAATGGATAGGGCACTGGGCATGGAATCAGGAAGACTTGAGCTCAAAACCAGCCTCAAATCCATACTAACTATGTGATCCTGGCAAGTGGCTTACTAGCTGCTTGCCTCAGTTTCTTCAACTGTAAAATGGGGATAATAATGTTCTCTATGTCTGAAGGTTTTTGGGAAGATCAAATGAGACAATATTTGTTTAAAAAAAACTTAGCTTAGCACATAGCAGGCATTATATAGACGGTTATTCCCTTGTCTTTGTCTCTGATCCAGAGATCCCAGTGCTTGTCATATACCCCCAAGGTGGTTTCTCAATAAGGTAGATAGACACCAATTGGGGAGTGACTAAACACATGAAGGTACAGGGATATAATGTAATGTTATTGTGTCATCACTAACAATGTATCACAGGAGTTCACAAAAGTGTGAGAAGACTTGTATGAACAGATGTAAAGTGAGGTGAGCAAGACCAGGAAAGAATCTACTAAATGATTACGGTAATATGAATAGAAAGCACAAAATAATTAAAAGTAGTACTGTTTAATTAGGACAAAGCTGATCCTCATCTTAAAGAGGCAGGTTGGTGTTATAAATAGAGCCATGAATGTGACAGTGGAAAGATATGGGTTCATATCCCACCTTAGATACTTACTAGCTCTATGGTCCTGTTAGTCACAACCTCTTGGCCTCAGTTTCCTCATCTGTAAAATGAAGACAGTATCAGCCCCTACCATCACAGGGTCTTAGGAGGATCAAATGATATTATCTAAGTAAAGGATTTTACCAGTCTTAACAAGCTATATAAAAGCTAGTTACTGCTGCTGCCGCTACTGCAACTACTCCTCCTCTTATCATTGTCATTATCATCACTGTTGCTTTTGTCCCTAGAAAATAGATGTGATTCTCACTTTTCATTGAAGAAATGGAGGACTATAGGTATGGAATGCTGTATATACTATCAGACTTAGTTAATATATTAGTTCATTTTGTGAAACTTTTCTTCCCATTTCATTATTATTGTTTGTTATGTGGGATTGCTCACTGGGTAGGAGAGGTTCTATGAACTTGTTTGAAAATGAAGATAATGGTTAAATACACACACACACACACACACACACACACACATAGCAACAAGCAGAGAAGTAATAAAGCATGACGAGCAATGAGAAGGACATCCATTGATTTTATTAATCTAATAAAAGTGATTAACTTAAATGAACTTGGAGATTTCATGCTATACCAAAGTACCAAGGAAATGCAGAGCTTTACAAACCAAAACCAAATCTTTGAATGAATAGAAATGTCTGGAATCTCAGAGGAAATAAGGGAAGGTAGAAAAAGAGGATTGAATGGAGATTTGTCCTTCCAGATTTCTCATTATATGTTAAAGCAGAAATCATCACAACTTTTTGGTACCGATTGAGAAACAGAAAAGATCAATGAAACAGACCAGGCAAGGAAAAATCAAGAAAAATTAAACTTGATAGCCTAGTGTTCAATAAGTCTAAAAACATAAAGTGTTTGGGGGAAGGACTCCCTATTTGTTAAGAACTTACAGGAGAAGTGGAAAGCCATTTGAAGAACTTTTCATTTAACTAGTATCTTACATCATATCACACCATAACTTTATAATGAATACTCAACTTTACTAAAGTTCCAAGAGAACGAGATTGGGTGCCTTTCACAATTCTGATTGAGAAATAATTCTTAACCAAGCAAAGATTAGAGGAGACCACAAAAGAGGAAATGATTATTTTAGTTGCACAGAATTGTAAAGCTTCATATGAACAAAATCACTGTAGCTTGGAGGAAACAGCATGGTGCTAGGGGCAGCCTGGGGTATTAGAGGAAATGTTAGGTCTGGAATCAGAGGCTCTGAGTTCCTAAGGCCAGGTTGGTCACTGACTCGATCAAGAAGCATATTTGAGTGCATACTGTATACAATGGATTTTAAGAGATATTGAGGACGTAGGTGGGTGTGCTTGCTGTGCTGAGCAGCATCCTAATGCAGGGGCACACTGGAGCCAGCTGTAACTGGCTCTTGAGAGCTAATCGTGAAATTTCTATGTGCCTGGAAATCAGCAAATATTACAAATCAAGGTTTAATTGATTATTTCATTGATTGTTTAAACTTAAAGAAGTGATGGAGAAAACTTTAATAATGCATATTCAACTTCAATGATTAAACATTTAGCAACACACTGATGCCCTAATGTCCCACATACACATGTATTTGTCACATACATGCATATACAAAAACAGTATGTGTTGCCTTTTGTTTGCATTTTAAAAGTAAAATTTAGTTATTAATTTAAAAATACGTTTAGCTCAGTTTTGGTTTCTTTAGTTCAGTGAATAAAATAAAGTTTTTTTATGATTGAGTCTTCAATAAATGTCTTTAAAAACATTTTTAAAAATAAAATATCCTGGGTGCACATTCTAATGATGTGGGCTGTGTGTTAGCAGAACTAATAATAAATGAGGGATTTTGAGACAAAAAGGACACAGTCCTTTATCTCCAGGAGTTGGCATTCCACTAGGGGAAATAATATGAACAGAATAATAATTGCAATAATAGCCACCATTATTGTTTAAATTACAAATTAACAACTAGCATCTATTATTATTATTGTAAATTAGCTTTCATGATGTACAAAGCAATTTACAAATATTATCTCATTTGATCCTCATAACAACCCTGGGAAGTAGGTGCTATTATTATCCCCATTTTACAGATGAGGAAACTGGGACAGAAAGGTAAAGTGATTTGCCTAGTGGCATCCAGCTAAGAAATGTCTGAGTCAGGATTTGCCCCAGGTTTTCCTGACTCCTTGACTGATGTTCTGTCCACTGCACCACCCGACTTCCCCCATTGTGTGTAAATATCTTGTCATATTTTAAATAGGTAAAGATGAAAACAGCAGTACAGAGAAGCATGGAAAGATCTCTACGAACTGGTGCAGAGCCAAGAAAACAACACACACAATAATGACAATAATGGAAATGGAATGAACAGCTACAAACCAAAAAATCAAAAGGAAATGTAACAAATCTATAAAGATCCTTGTTGTTCAGTCATTTCTGATTCTTTGTGACCCCATTTGGGGGTTTTCTTGGCAAAGATAGTAGAATGGTTTGCCATTTCCTTCTCCAGCTCATTTTACATGTGAGGAAACTGAGGCAAACAGGGTTAAGTGACTTGCCCAGAGTCACATAACTAGTAAGTGTCTGAGGCCAGATTTGAACTTAAACCCTACTGACTCCAGGCCCAGCACTCCATCCCCTGCAAAATCTAACTATCCATATAAAGATCTAGCAGAATTCAGATGAAGACATATGAGAAGACACCCCCAATCCACCCCTGTGTGGAAGTGAGAGGTGTTACAGGGGTTACACACTGCACATAGATCATTTGTGTTGATTTTTGTCCTCATTAGAAATACTATTTGTTATATGACATGGCTCTTTTAATTTTTAAATTTATTGTACTTGTAATCTATGAGACAAAACAAGCATTTCCATAACACAGCACAATAAAAAAAAGGAGGTTGCATATGAAACTGCAGCTCTATTATGTACAACTTGTCATTCCTTTGGGATAATTATGGTGATGCAAGAAATAGAAAATATCAATAAAAATGTATTAAAAATAAATGTACAGAACATTTGACCTTGAGCAAGTCATTTCAGCTCTTTGTGCCTAAGTGTCTTCCTCTGTCAGGGAAGGTGCTGGATTAAATGACCCTGAATATTCCTTCTAATTCTAAGTCCAGGATTTTCTGATCTTAAGGGAAAGTGTTCATCTTAACATCAAATCTCTCTGATAAAGGTCTGAGATCCAAATTATACAGACAATTAACACAGATCCATAAGATTCCCCAAGACATCAGTGGTCAGAAGAGACAGTTTTAGAAGGAATTGAAAACCATTAAAAAGTGTACGAAATATTATTCTAAATCACTAATTGTAAGAGAAATATACATCAAAATAATAAGGTTTTCACTCATATTCAGTAAATCGGTAAAGATGAAAAGGGATTTAAAGGGTCAATGCTGGAGCAGCTTGACCACACAGATATGCTGCTGGGAGAGCTGTGAATTGGTCTAGCCATTCTGGAAAGCATTTCAGAGGGGTCAGCTAGGTGGCACAGTGGATAGAACACTGGCCCTGGAGTCAGGAGGACCTGAGTTCAAATTCAGCCTCAGACACTTGACACTTACTAGCTGCTTGACCCTGGGGAAGTCACTTAACCCCATTGCCTAGCAAAAAGGAAAAAAAAAAGAAAGCATTTCAGAAACATACAAAGAAAGTAATGAATATTTCCATACTTTTAAAATCCAGAGATCTGAATGATAGCCATGTATTTTGAGTAAGTCCAAGAGAAAAAGAAAAGTTTCAGATGCATCAAACTTTGAAGAACACTTTTTTGGAATAGCAAAGAACTGGTAAGAATGTAGGTGCCCATAAATAAGGGAATGCCTTTTAAAAAAAAAAGTGTCCCATGAATACAATGAAATCTTATTAAGCAGTGAAAAAAAAATGACTAAGAAGAATTCAGAGAAGATCTATATAAACTGATAAAGTGGGAAATGAGGGAAAATAGAGATACAAATGATACCAGGACTACATCAGTACAAATGGAAAAAACAGAAACCCCCAAACTGAATTGTATATAATGATAACACCCATATATACATAAGCCATTTCTAAAAACTAAAAGGAAGTAATCCCTGCCCTTCAAGGCAATACGTCACCCAGAGTTAAGCAAATTCAAAGTAATTTCCAAAAGGCCTACATGCTAATAATATGGGAGGTTATGTGAGGCCCAGGTAGGAAGCCCCACCAGAGCTGGACTTGAAGGCCAGGGACTCTGGCCTTCTGGGAAATACATAATTAATCTAGGTTTAGTTATGCCCATTTTACAGATGTGATGAGAGGGACTCAGGGAGAGTAAAGGGCTGATCCCGGGCTAGGAGGAGAGTGGGATGTGGAAGATGAAGAATTTAACACTGGCTTTCTGATTCCTAATCCAGAGCTTATTCCACAGTGCCACATGACAGCCTATCTTAAGCCCCTTAGCCATGAACTATTTATGAGTCTCTTTAGTAGATACTTTCCTCTTTGCAGGGATCTCCCTAGACAAGTGCTTTCCCTCTCCAGCAAGTCCTCTTACCAGAGTGGAAAGGCCTGGAAGGGAAGAGCCCCTTTGTTAAGTGACTGTTGGCCAACCAAGGACCAGTTGAGTTATGTTCAGAGATGCTCAGCCCTGGATGATGAAGACTCATGGAGAAGGGAGTCAGACCCACTGCAGGAAGGAGGTATTGAACAACTCATTTGATTCAAAAATCCCATGGGCTTATGAAATAACCATTTTGTGTCAGATGTGAAAAACAGAAGAATTCCCGCTTTCAAGGAGTGTTCACTCTACTAGGGAGCTGTGACATGGAAGTAAGTCAGGAACCCTAGAAATGGCAGAGCCACCCTTTGGATCCAAAGGTTTGAATCCAACGTCAGGCCCTCATCCCCAAGTTCATTCCTTCATCCCTGAATCCAGTCTTCCTCTTCCATTACACCGAGTTTCCCAGACTGTGTTCCCAAAATACACCTTCCCTGCCTTCAGTCATATTGCAAATCTCCCAATGAGCACTTCATGTAGTTTACCCTGGGTATTTTTTTTAAGTTTTCATTGTCAAATATTTAAGGAAAGTTTTAGAAAATAGGAACAATGAAGCCCAAGCAAGAAGACATAGTCCTTCCTCACCCACAAAATATTGTTTCCTTCATTCAATGATTTAACAACAACAGCAGGAAAAAATAAAACACCTGCTTGAGGACATGAGTGATAATCTAAGTGAATCTAGTTGGGGAGTTTGCTCTATTTTGTAGTTGTTAAAGCCTCATTGAGAAACAAAAGCTGCACCTAACATAGAGTCAATGGTAAGTCCCTGGTCATTCCCAATGTAACTAACGGGGATATCTTGAACAAGTATGATAACACGAGGGCATCAGCCTTTGGAAAACAGTTACACAGGAAGAAAGAAATCCAGTCAACAGCTACTCTTTGACTAGAAAACTGGAAGTAGATGTGTGCCAGTAAATGTTTAACAATTGGCTCTCTGGGGGAAAAATGACCATATGACACACTTTTAAGTTGATTCTGTATCATTAACATTTTCTTCATCATTTTCCTAATTCTAGACAACAACAGAACAATAAATCCAGCCCTGATTTGTAATACTTGCTGATTTCCAAGGTATAAATGCTCACACTAAAAATTTCATAATCAGCTCTGGTACTGATAAGAGCCAGCTCCAGTATGCCCCTGTTATGGCAGAACCTAAGAGATGCCAACATAGACAGATTCCTAAGTTCAGGAAGAACCTTAATATTTGCTGAATTGAATTAAATACATTTCCCACTGGCATACTTTCTATCTTGCAAAAATTTCTTTTGTCTTTCTTGATAGAAACAGGAGAGGCAGCATGATATAATGGATAGGACTCTGAACTTGGAAGTATGAAGGCCTGAGTTCAAATCCTTCCTCAGACTCTGACCAGATTTGTCACCCTGAGCCAATCATTCAGTCTCTGTGCCTCAGGTCCCTCATCATAAAAAGAAGGGGTTGGATTTAACACCCTGAATTTTTCCTTCAGCTGCAAATCTTTGATCCTAAGAGCTGAAAACACAAAGCATACAACAACTAGTTACAGCACAACATGAAGTAAGTAGCAACTTATTTCATGCAATTCAATATTTGTTGAGTACATACTATGTGTCAGGCATTGGGACTGAGGACACCAAACAGAAATACTCCTCCATTCTGCTGGACCTACCATGTGTAGCCCCTCTGTGCACACACCACCCTGTCTAAATGCATAGAGAAAGCTAGTGAAGGTTTACCTGTTTGGAAGCCTGTCCCAAAGTCCCTCCTCAGATGAGTCCTCTCTTTTCTCCTTAATAATGAAACTCAGCACCTCAGCCTCATCCCTTTCAGCTGGAGATGCACGGCAAACAGAAGCAACAAGCGTGGCCTGATTAACAGAGGTCTGCTGACACACAAGGAAATGGTCAGAACAGAATTTCTCAATCACACACATACTCAAGGGACAAGAGAGAAAATCAAAACTGAACAAATCTGACTCCTGCTTCATTCTGTCCTGGGCATGGACTGTTTCTTTATGGTGGTAGATGACTTCTGAAGCCTGGCTCTCTCCTTGAATTTGTCAGAATGATGATGCCCACCTTACCCTACTGATTGCTTCCAAGGTAGACAAAGGCTAGAAAGAGGAAGGTAAGTTGTATCCGAGTGGCACTTAAGATCACTCAATAATACCTAAATTCGTCCATGCTCACCCATATCCATTGATCTGCCCACCCACCTATCCATCCATCCTTCTACTTACCCACCCATTTATCCATCTATCCATCTACCTATTCATTCACCCACCCACTTTTCTATCCATTCGTCTATTTACCCATCCATCCACCCACCCATCCACTCACCTATCCATCCACTCAATAATTATTTTTCAACTATACTTTCTACACAAAGTACTGTGTTTGGAATAGGGATAGATTTAGTGTTTAGAGAAAATAGTCCTTCATGAAGCTTAGAGTCTCACAGAGCAAGGTTCTTAATGATTTTTTTTTTGTGTCATGGACCCCTTTGAAAATTGAGTGAAGTCTTTGGATTCCTTTCTGGCTTCATGTTTTTAAATGCATAAAAAATATATAGGATTACAGAGAGAAATAATTACATTAAAATAGTTATCAAAATATAATTTTTAAATTCCTTGAAAGTTTAAAAAACTCTACCATAGAGGGCTTGCATATACACACACATATGTAACTAACATGACTATAACACACCATTGGAAGGAGGCGGAAGACGTACTCTGTGGAACCAGAGGAGACAGGTTGCTACCAGGAAGGCTTCTTGGAGAAGGCTGGCCTCTAAATGATTGAGAGGGTGAGAAGGACATGAAGAGGTATTTCCTATGTAGGGAGCAGCATGAGTTAATACCCCATCACCATGGCCATCACCATTGACATCACTGGAATAATTGTCATCTTTGTCATCAGAATTACCACATGCACTGAATGTTCACCAGGACTGACCTTACCCCAAGAACACAGGATTTCATCCATACCTGGGCTGTGTCAGAAGCCAGTAAGCTCCAGTGCTTTCTCTCCACCATCAGAGCCGAGTTGGACCTCGAATGGACTCCAGGTACATCTGTGCCAGTTCCAAAGCACTAAAGCTATGAAAAGATGACTGACTCTATGCAAGGGGCTGCCCTTGTGCACTGGGAACCAAAAATGTTACTGCTGTCCTCAAGGAGCTGAAATTCAAGAGGCCACATGGAACACTGGGAAGCACATTGATCTCTGAACCAGGAGACCCTCAGCCTTCTATGGATTATTATTATTAACAACAGTAGCTAGCAGTACCTGAAGGTTTGCAAATTTTCTTAGGGGTACACTCTCATTTAAATATCACAACCATCGTGGGAGGTAGGCACCATCATTAACTCCATTTTACAGGTAAGGAAATAGAGGCAGATAGAGGTAAATGACTTGGGTCTGAGGCTGGATCTGACTGCAGACCCAGTGCTCTCCCCACTGCCCCACCAGAGCTGCCCAAGTTACCCATTAGTGAGTTAATATGCAGGATACTAATTATAACTTCTCCAGACACCAGCTTCTTCATCATAGGTTCATGGACAGAATGAACAAATGAACAAACAAATGGATGAATGAATGAACTACTGAATGAATGAGTGAATTTAAAAACATGTATTAAGTGCTCATCATGTACAAAGAAAGCCCTTTGCAAGTACCACAGAAAATTAAGACAGTCCAGGCTCTCCAGAAGCTGACATTCTAATAAGGAGACAGCACCCAGGAAAGGTTTCAGCTACAAGTTAAATTAAAGGCACCCTGCTCTTTAGAGTACATAGGAAGGTAGACAGCGATGATGCCTCATATTTCATGTCATTTCCATTGATAAAATTTTATCAGTTTCTGATATTGAAGCATCTGACTGGGTCAAGGACGGGTGACCAAAACTTTCCTTTCTGGTCTCCAATAGCTGAAGCTGTGGGTCCTTTGTGTTTTGGGGGTGCTACTCCCAGGACTCCTGTGCCCATCTGCCAGCTAGATGCAGCTGGTCAGTGGTTGCTACTAGTCATGGTGAGAAAGGTCGGCTCCACTTTTCAGACAAAGAAATCAAAGCTATCTATAGTCCTATGAAAAAATGTTCTACGTCACTATTAGTTAGAGAAATGCATAAAAACAACTGAGGTACCACCTCACACCTATCAAAATGGCTAATACGACAGAAAAGAAAAATGAAAAATGTTGGAGGGGATGGGGGAAAATTGGGACACTAATGAATTGTTGGTGAAGTTGTGAACTGATCCAGCCGTTCTGGAGAGTAATTTGGAACTACCCAAAAGGCTATAAAGCTGTGTATACTCTTTGGACCAGCAACACCACTACTAGGTCTGTATCCCATAAAGGTAAAAAAAAAAGGAAAAGGACTTATTTGCACACAAATATTTATAGCAACTCTTTTTGTACTGACAAAGAACTGGAAATTGAGGGGATGCCTATCGATTGGGAATGGCTGAACAAGTTGTGGTATATAATTGGGATAGAATACTCTTGTGTGATAAGAAATGATGAGCAGGATGCTTTCAGAAAAACCTGGAAAGACTTACATGAACTGACGCTGAGTGAAGTGAGCAGAACCAGGAGAACGTTGTACACAGTGACAGCCACATTGTGGGACAATCAGCCTAATGACTTCACTATTGTCAGCAATACAAAGATCCAAGACAATTCCAAAGGGCTCATGATGGAAAACACCATCCACCTCCAGAGACAGAACTGATGGAGTCTGAATGCAGATCGAAGCATGCTATTTTTAATTTTTTTTTGTGGGTTTTTCCCCCTTCAGGTCTGTGTCTTCTTTCACAACATGACTAATATGTTTTGCATGAATGAACATGTATAACCTCTATCAAATTGTTTACTGTCTCAGAGAGGGAGGAAGGGAGGGGAGGAGTGAATTTGGAAGTCAGATTTTTTAAAAATGAATGTTAAAATCATTTTTACATGCAATTAGGAAAAAATAAAATATTATTTTTAAAAAAGGGAGAGAAAGGTGGGCCCCCTCTCCACAATGATTTCTGCCCTCAATGATGGCTGTGGGGACTGGGCTAGAAGCTGGCAGGTCTGACCCTGTTACTTCCCTTCCCCAAACTCATTCAATAAACCCCAGGAGCTTCCAGTCCCCTCAAGAATCGAATACAAAGTGCTCTGCTTGGCGTTCAAAGCCCTTCCTCCCTTCCAGTCTTCTTACACTGCCCTTCTGCTCACATGTGTGCATGCCATGACCTCCTTCTAGTCCTCACAGAAGAAGCTTCATCTCTCTGCCAGACCTGTCTGGTCCTCGTGCCTGGAATTCTCTCTCTCCTCCCCTGTACTTCCTGGCTTCCCCGGCTTCCTTCTAGACTTCTCTCAAACCCCACCGTCTATAGGAAGTCTTTCCTTATCCACCCCTCTCCACAGCTTCTCCCCTTTGCCCAGTATCTCTTCTGAGATTATCTCGTTTGCCCCATATGTTACACACACACACACACACATAGACATGCACACATGCACACACACACCCACACACTCAGTTATTTACATGCTGTCTCTCCCACTCAAATGCATTCCTCTGCCGTGTATGTCTGGCATCTCAATGGATTCACAACCTAACTTCCTCCATTATTGAACCTGTCCTACAAAAAAGAATGTAAAAATAGTAGAACAACCTTTAGTCAGACAGATTTGGACATTTACCCATATTTGATGACCTCCTTATGTGCAAGTGGACTGTGCCAGGCACTAGAGTCTTGTGACCTCTGACCCCCAGGGTCCTACAACCCCTGGCTCAGGCAGGCCCAAGAGAACCCCAGGCCTCAGAGGGTGCCTGGCTCTGCCCATCCCTCACCCCACCACAGGATCATCGCAGCCCAGTCTTTAAGGGTTCTCTATGACTGAAGTAGCTTCAACAGCTTGTAATCCACCTCAGGGGGATACTTCCCCCATGGAGCCACACCCCACAGGGTGGGAGGTGGGGAACAGAAGGGTAAACACTCACAGACAATCTTCCAGCTAGCAAGGCTCTCCAAAACAACATAGCCCTGCTATGACCAGTCCTCTGATGGGTTACACTGCCCATAATCAAAGGCATGGGAGAGAATCCCTAGATGCAGCGGGGTTCTATCCATTTTAGAGTCATGGTTCCCTTTGGCATGCTCTGGTGAAGCCAGGCACATGATGGCACCAGCTCAGACCAGGAGCCAATTGTTAACTTTTCAGTGAAAGTATTTGCACCTTAGAAATCAGCAAAAACTAAAAACCAGAACTTGATTTGTTGATTTGCCAATTGTCTAGAGTCTAGACTTAAGAAAGTGATGGAGAAAATGGTAACAATGCATATTAAAATGTGTCATGTGTACAGTTTGTTTTCCCCACAGAACCCTTTATTAAACATTTACCAGCACACCTCTAAAGCCTATGTGCTGTTTCTCAGAATAATGTTTTAAATGAATAAATAAAATACAGAGAATTACAAAGGAAACCAATTATTCTGAAATATAGTTAATAATATTTTTTAAAAAGAAAAGTCACACAGCCTGGGGTGGAGTGGGAAGGAGAGGGACAGAAATGAAGGTGGGTACAGATAGAGATAGAGAGGCCAAGAGGCAGACAGAAAGACAGAGACAGAGAGAGGGAGGAAGGAGAGACAGATAAAGAGAGACACGGACTGACAGACACACAGAGAGAGGGTGGAGAGATAGAGAGGAAGGAGAGGAGGGGAGACAGATACACAGAAACAGAGAGACAAAGAGAGACAGAGAGGTAAAGAGAGAAACAAAGACACAGAGAGGGGGTAGAGAGACAGACAGAGTGGGGTACAGAGAGACAGAGACAGACAGAGATAGGGACAGACACAGAGACAGAGGGGAAGGAAAGGGAGAGGGAGAAAGGAGGAAAGGAGAGGAGACAGGGAGGGAGAGAGCCCTAATTAGGGGGACGTGCAGGAGCTCAGCAGCTGCCTCCTTCCATCTCCACAGAAAATGACTTTTTCATCCGGGTTATTGAGCCACTAATAGCCATATGGGCATTTGTTGGGAAGGATTGCTGACTTTTATGTAAGAGTGACTATCTACTGCCAGTGTTTAATGGAGAATGAGTCGTTCCCTCAGAACCCACAAGTACAGGATGCAAAGGAGCCACTCATGAAGCAGCCACTGAAGGTCATTCCCAGCTCAGCTATTCTCCAAAAAGCAAACTCACAAGTGAATAAAAAGAGAAGGTCATTAATATGAACATTTTCTCCATTTGTCCTCATAACCTCTAATCACCAAAAGGAAAGCTGAGGAAAGATTAGCTAGTCTAGGTGTTACTGAACCTGCAGTCCTTGGGCCCCCAAGGTATGTTGGGGCAGATTTCAGGGAAGTCATGAATTTGAGTGGAGAAATGGCCGTTTCATTTCCTCTAACCTCTAGTTGAAATTGAGCATTTTATTCAGTTAGCTAGAAATGGCACTCTGAGAAGGGAGCCCCAGGCTTCGCCAGACTGACTGGCAGAGAAGACTGGCAGAGAAGGCATAAGAAGACCTTGTCAGTGCTTAGACCCCCTCTTTAAGGGTCATCTTTAAAATGTGGCCCAAGACTAGAAAGAAATGAGAGAAGGAAGCTTAGAGACTGTAGGGAGGGTGTGACCGCACACACTCTCCCCAGTGTATCTTTTGGTGCATAGTTGTTTGCACCTTGTCTCCCTGTTAGACTGGGAACTCCCTGAGGGCAGTCACTGTCCATCTTGTGCCTTTCTTCAGTGCTTAGCATGGCACCTGGCACATAGTAGGTGCTTACTAAATGTTACCAGACTGACTTAACCAATGTGACTTACACAAGTCTGAACATGGTGGCTGTCAGTGGGAAACAACTGGGGATCCAGATCTCATCCATCCCAGAGCCTTCCAGGCTCTCACTGGACTACACCACAAGTGTGAACACCAATACACAAGCCAGGTGTGTTAATGGCCACAGTTTACACTGGCAAAACATGTTTTGTCACATATAGTATTTTCACACATCCCATATACTTTTATTTTCACAAAAGATCTGATGAGATAGGGAGATTTGTTCTCACCATTCTGCCAACAAGATTAATCACCTGTCCGTGTTTCCGAGTAAGGTGGTGGGCAAGAATGACCTAGAACCCCAACTCTCTAATGTTCAACTTGGTGCTTTTTCTTCCCTTTCACTAAAGTCCTCCTCTAGTCCTCATGGTGGAAGCAGAGGGACCCCAGGTTTTGCTCCTAGAATGCCGATTCTAACTCTTGCAAGCCAGGAGGACTTTGGCATTGACCTGGCAATAGATGAGGTATCTATCTCATCACCTTGAGATGGGAGAAGCCAACCTAAATATAAAGAAAACTGATGACAATGGGCTTTCTTCATTTTAGCAATGAAGAAACTAAATCAGAATCATGAATGATAGAGGTAGCTGCAGATAGATGACAGATAGATGGATGGATGAATAGACAGATAGTATATAGAGATGATAGATGGGTAGATAGAAATATAGGTAAACAAAGGGGGGAGACAGCTTTCCCAGGATCTAGGGAAGTCTCATTGCTGACTGCCCTCCTCCTTCCTGTGCCCAGGAGGCTCTGACTCCTCCCAGAGACTCCAAGCAATCTCAGCCAGAGCAGGGGCAAATCCACTAGACACCTCCCCCCCCATTTTTAACTCTGATGGCTTCTATGTTTTCTGTGGATCAGTCCATACGACCCTGGGCCTCTTATTGATATCACAAAGAAGGCAAAAGAAGCTGAAATGCTCAATATTAAGAGTTTGTACTTCACATCACTGGACCATCATGTCCTTCCCAGCCCTCTACGGCAAAGTGCAGGGTAAGGGGACCAGGGTCCAGTTGAAAAGTTGCTTTGGGGTGCAAGAAGATGAGGCTGAAAAGGTTCTCTATATATTAGGATAAGGGGTAAGGTTCGATTAAAAGAAGCCCTTGTCAAAGCTTGTATTTTTAAAATAAAGTTTGGCTGCTAATCTTTAAAAAAAAGCTAATTAGTGGGGCTGCTAGGTGGCGCTGTGGACAGAGCACTGGTCCTGAAATCAGGATTACCTGAGTTCAAATCTGGCCTCAGACCAAACACTTGACACTTACTAGCTGTGTGACCCTGGGCAGGTCACTTAACCCCAATTGCCTAAAAATAAACAAACAAACAAAAAAGCTAATTAGTTCAAGTCTTTTTAACTTTTGTGTGTTCAGGATCGTTGGGCTTTTTGGTGAAGCCTGGGGACCTCTGCTCAGTTTTTTATTGCATGAAATAAAATGCAGAGGATTACAAAGGAAACTATGCTGAAATAGTTATCCAAATATATATGTGTGTACACACATGTGTACATATACATGTGTATATATGCATGTGTACATGTGTGTATGTATATACATGTATATATTTATATATTTATTTATTTATTTATATTTATATATATATTTATTTATTTAAACACATTCACGGATCCCAAGTCAAGAACCCTTGCAATCTGATGAATAAAAAATAATGTCCTTTATAGTTGAATATTCAATAAATGTTCACCTTTAAAAAACAACAACAAAAACTCCATAATTGCATTTCCTGAGGGCATAATCCAATGAAATGGGCTACTCACCCCTCATCTTACCCAGCATCCCTTCTGGGACATGCCCCAAGCTTGTGCCTGCATTTGAGGGCTGGGTCCCTATGGGCAGACTGCTACTCCTGGGCTCTCTGGTCCCAAGTAGGTGTGGCCTTGAGCTCCTTCTAAGATACTGCACAAACCCCTGTCAGTGTACATTCCATTAAAAATCAGTAGGTACAACTACTTCTTAGCAAAAGTATTTTCAAGGAAAGCGCGATAAGAATTGTAAAGACAAAGTCTTCCTCACCAGAAGACTGGCCATGCTTTCCCACAAGTACTCACAACAATCATAGGGAGAAGGAAACAAACTTCAAATACAATACTATTGAGGCAAGGCCGTAGGGGGCCTGTGGGCCGAGGCAATCGGGGATACCTGAAATACAAGGCCGAGAAACTCTTTTGTGTCTTTGTGCCTTCTCTTCTATGACGTGAATCGCTGTTGCCTGGGCGGGTGTTCTCTTGTGTCCAGGACACACACTCCTTAGGGCTGCCTCTTCCCTCTGGTGACTGATAATAACAGTTAACAACTAACACTGTTTTTGTGCTTATTATGTGCCAGGCACTATGCTGAGTGTTTTACAAATATTACCTCTTTTGATCTTCACGACAACCCTCAGAGGTAGGTACTACTTTGATCCCCATTTTACAGATGAGGAAAATGAGGCAAATGGAGATTAAGTGACTTGCCCAAGGTCACACAGTGTCTTAGACTGGATTTGAATTCAGGTCTTCCTGACTCCAGGCCCAACACTTTATCCACTGCACCACCTAACTCTATCTATGTCTCCCGAGCTTGTTCAACCCTGCCTTTAGCTCACTCGACCTGAGTCTCCAACCTCTGAGCATGCTCTTCTGGAAAACTAAATGTGCTGTAAGACCCATGACTGGGGAGTGAAGCGGGAGAATTCTTCCCTCCTTCCTGCCCCTTCAGGGATCTCCTGCCAGAATTGCTGACAGCATTCCCTCTCTGAATCCTGAGTGGCTGTGGCGGGTGACTGATTCTGCCAGTGACTCACTAGACAGCACCTGTGTGGTCCAGTGCCTCTATCCAAGGGCCACGGTGATGTAAACCAGGCTGCCCTGGGCAGTCTCAGTTCATGGAACATGGAGGTGCCCTGAAGGGAGCGTGGCCAGATTGCCTACCATGGCAGCTGCTCTGGCTGGGGGAGCTTCCTGGGATTCGCAGCTGGCATCTTTAAAAGTGGGGACGCTGAGCCAGTCTCCATTTTCTTTTTTTTCACCACTCTCTTTCCATTTCATACTTTCTGTGTCTAGAGGGTAAAGGTGTCAATTTACCCACAGCGAGGCTTCCATTTACTAAACTGGAGAGAAGCGAAGGACTTTCCTTCCCCGCGCTCCCTCTTTTCCTCCAGCTCCAAGAAATGGGCCCAGGAACATTTGTTTTTATTCAGTGTTTTTTGTCCTCCTTGGTTTCAGGTGACCTCGGTGATCCCCATCAGAGCTGGGAGGGGCCCCAGAGTCTGAGTTACACATATAACATGGCCTGCCCCAACGTTCCACCACTTGAAGGTCAGGGGTAGGTTATATTTCATTGCTCTCCACGGGCTTCTCCACTCCTTCTTGGAGTGTCTGGGCACTCTACCAATGGCTCTAGCCCTGACTGATGTTTCCTCAAGTGCAGGGGGGACTGCTTTGTATCCCAGTTCCGTTTAACCACTAATAGTTGCATCAGCTTTGAAAAAGAAATATTGACTTCAGAAGGCATAATCACAAATATACAAAATTAGTCCCCCATTACATAGGAAGCATAATTCTCTTCCTCCCTGTACCCTGCACTACTACAATGTACAGGGAGGGGAAAGGAATTAGGTTCATAATTTAGCTCATTTCCTATAGAGCACAGACCCAGTTCCAAGTCCAAAACCCATTTTGGACTCAAGTCCCAGTGGCTTGCCAGGGCTTCCGTGCCTGGCTGCCTGGCTGTGCCACCCCTCCTGGGATCCTAATGATTCCGGCTCCCAGTGGGGATCACCTTTGGCATTGGAACAGGGAAGGGCAGAAGACACTGAATAGAAAGTACCCCCAAGCCTGTTTCTGGTACTGCTGGATACCCTTGGAGGAGGGTACAATTCAGGGCATCTTTACTGGGAGTAACCTGGGATCTTCACCCTCTGGAAAAAGAAAAGAGTGAGGCTGAGGGTCGTGGGAAAAGAGAAAGGGGAGGTGCATTCAACCTCACCAGTTTTAAAGACACAGGTAGTCAACTGAAGGAAGCTCTCCCCACCTCCAGGGTAGGCAATGCAAAAGGTACCATGAGAGGCAATCTAGACATACACCACAGTCCCTCAGGGCACCTCCACCTTTGGTGAACTGGACATGACCAGAAACGCCTGGGTTACAACTATGATCCTCTCAAGTCAAATATTCTTCCTATCTTGTTTTGGGATGGCAGAAACATTCCATTATACCTCCTTTATACTCAGAAAACTGAGAATTTCTAAAGATTATTTCTAAAAATTTAGAATATGTTCTATATTGCTATGTTAAACCAAAAAAAAAAAACCTCCAAGGATAAAATGAAGTAAGCCCTAAAGGAAGGACGGAGGGTTTTTATTGGTTCACTTGCATTTTTAAGAACTTTTCATATAGATGGATTTGCAGGTGAATTCTAGCAAACTTTGAAGCACCAATTAATGCATGTGCTGCCCAAATGACTTTAAAAATTGATAGACAAAATTCTACCAAACAACTTATGAGATAAATATATCCCCCTGTACCTAAGCCAGGAAGAGATAAAGCAAAGAAACAAAAGCATCGGTCAGTATCACTAATGAATATTGATGAATTTTTGGAAAAGAAATTCTGAGAAAAAGATTACAATATATCCAAAGAAATATTCATTATTACCAAATTGGACTTGGTAGATAGATGTGCACAAATCATTCAGCATTAGAAAAATAAACACCATAATTAATAATACTGAAAGTAAAACTCAAAATGACAAGGTTATATAGGCAGCCAGGTGGCACAGTGGATAGAGTGCTGAGGTCTGGAGTCAGGAAGACTCATCTTCCTCAGTTCCCATCAAGCCTCAAACACTTACTAGCTGTGTGACCCCTAGACAAGTCATTTAATCCCATTTGCCTCAGCTTCCTCATCTGGAAAATGAGCTGGAGAAGGAAATGGCAAACACTCCAGTATCTTTGCCAAGAAACCCCCAAATGAGCTTATGAAGAGTTGGGCGTGACTGAAAATGACTGAATAACCAAAAATATTCAATAAAATATAATACTTCTAGTAATATGCTATCATGCCAGTCCCATGATCTTTATCAGAACACAATAGAATTTATTTCTTTGACTGTTTATAATTTTATTCTTGAGGCCTTCCAATCCCTCAAGGACTGAATTAGAGATGAGATTCAAAGCTAGGTCCTCTGCTTCCTAATCTGGTGCTCTTGCTATGACACTACATTGACTCTGATGATGCAAAGATAATGTTCTCCCAGAATCTGAAGGAAGAACCCCTAACCCTCTAAGGCAGGCAGTCCTGGGTCCACATTTTCTTCATAGGACCTGGGACAAGGGAACTGTGTGCAGGTCCTACTTATTTCAGTCTCTGTCTCCAAGGCTATCACATACAGAGGCACCTCTGCCATGGTTATCGAGAACACTATGATCATGTGATGGCAAAAGGGCCCATCTCCTCAATGAACCCCCTCTAGTTCCCTAGAAAGACCCCCTGCTTGACTCCTCATGTCTAATCTATATCAAACTGCTTGCCTTCTCAATGAGGGGAGAGGAGAGGAAGGGAGGGAGAGAATTTGGAACTCAAAATTTTAGAAAATGAATGTTAAAATTTTACATCTAATTGGAAAAAATAAAATATTTTAATGAAAACCCAAGAGACATCTTGTTTTAAATGAATGAAAGAAAGTCTTCTAATTTTGTTCTAGATAATTGACATGCTCAGACTCTTGAGAGGTCATAGTATGGCTATGCCATTCAATACCTCTGCTCCCAAAGGGATATACTCCTACCTTAGAACATCCACTTGGTTCAACCTCTATTTTGCCTAGGTTTGCAGAATACGTTTATTTAAATTCCAACATAGGATGATAAAGATGATGACTATTCAAAAAAAGACTATAAACAACCATCTAGAGCCATGTTTCATGACAGCAAAGCTAATTCACAATCCATTTCACTTTCTATGCCAAATGCAGTGAGTGATATATCAGCCACCATATGGAAAATGCTGTTAGTTTCACAGTCGGCTCAGCTCCCCTTAGCTCCCCAATGCTTCCTTCTGTATAAAGGAGTAGAAAAATCCTCCTTTCATACATATAGTCCCCATAGAAATTCTCACACCTTTGACCAGGTGTGTATGTGGCCAAAAGAAAGGTCTGTGTTTCGACATTCCCTGGCCTCTCTGACCAAGCACTAGCAAAGACTCATGCAAGGTACTCTTTGATTTGTAAGGGACATCACTGGGCATTTAGTTTGACCTCTGCCAAAATAGGAATCCCTCTATCGATATTCTCAACAAATGGTCATCCAGCCTCTGGTGGAAGATTTCCCCATGGAGAAATTATTGCCTCAAACCACAGACCAGAGTGGGGAGAGTCAGGCTAAAAATCCCTTAACATTTCAATTCCTCATGGATTCAGAAATTCTTTCCATGGATGAAGATCACAACCTGTCAGCACCTTAGTAGCAGCCCCAGGTGTTGCTGGGGCCAAGAGACCATCCCCTATTGGCCATCAATATGGGAGTGAGGGTTTTTTTAAATTTATCTGGAGTCATCCTTGGGCCTCAAACACATCCTCAGTTCCCCTGGTCCTACTCAAAGCCTTTCCAGAATGGGAGGGAGGCCCTGCCAGAGTATGTGTAGCTTGATATAGCAAGACTGGGATCTGGTCAAGGGAAGAGAGGAGGGGCTGTGGAATAGGAACAGAAGACAAATGAGAACAGATGCCTGCTCTTTATCCACCTCCTTTTTCTTTGCTAAAAGAAGTGATGGGAGAAGAGCATGTATTAAGTACCTAATCTGGACTTAGCTCTGCTAAGCACTGAAGATGCAAAGAAAAGTTAATAATCATGATAATTAATAAGAAAAACAACAACTAATATTTTTATGGCACCTACTATGTGCCTGGCACTGTGCTAAGCACTTTATAAATATTCTCTCATTTAATCCTCACAAGAACTTATCCTCAACAACAATTATCCTCATTTTGTAGATGAAGAAACTAAGGCAGACCCAAATGAAGTGACTTGCCCAGGGGCACACAGTTAGTGTCTGAGGCTAAATTTGAACTCAGGTCTTCCTGACTTCAGGTCTGCACTGTACCCACTGTACCACCTCGCTGTAAAAGATAATCCTTCTTCTCAAGGACCTCACAGTCTAAAAGGGGAAATAGTATGTCAATGACTATGTGCAAACAAGTTACATACAGGGTAAATTCTCGCTTGAATGAATGAATGAATCTCCACTCATTGCTTGAATGCTGGGTTTTGTGTAAGACATGCTGCAGAAAAAACAAAAATGGGGAACATTTTCCCACTCTCTTTCTTGAATGTAATAGATTCAGCACGCAGTTTTCTCAGGACCTTCTGCAAATTCCTAAGAGTTTCTTTCTCCCAATTATACTTTGGAGTGTGTAATTACTTAGATGTTGGTAGAATTGAAGAACTCTCCAAAGAGCCAATGATATTACTTTGCATATGTCCTTGCTGATTTTCAGATGTATTCCAATCTCTTACCCTAGTGGGAACCCAACACTGATGACCCTTGTTGCTGTAAGGATTGTTCTCCATGATTCCCGAGGCCCCAAGCTTCCCACCCAGATTAATTTTTACACCTTTAGGTCCGGTCAAGCAAGGTTAGACTTCTATCTTGGAACAAGAGATACAAACTATCAACTCTTATTTAAACTCAGAATGTGGTTTAGAATTTGTTTTCCAATTTTGCCTTATGGGCTTCCTCCTAACCTTATTTTTATTTTTATTATCCAACTTCCTGCTTTTGCACTGATGACTTCCATATTGAAATTGTAACCAGATGTGTTAGCACTATTTAGCATCTCTAAATCTGACTGGTTGCCCTCTTAGGCAAAGGCCTCTGTCAGAATGAGGAAGCCTAATTGAACCTTGACTACGCTGTAGGTAATAATTCTGGGTTCTTTGAGATGATATAATTCACAATGTCTCAGAGCTTCTCTGAAGATACTTGGAGGATTGGAGGATTTCCAAGAGGGATTTCTGGAAGGCTGGGAAGTGTGGAGAGAGGAGGTCCTGGAGGGAGATGGCGACTGGCGTGTATATTGGTGCTTGGAGCCCTGAGACTAAATACGTCTTTTGTCCCATTGAGTGAGATCAGTATTTGGGGTCAAATTTGAATTGTTTCCATTTGAATTGTTTTAGAAAGGTTTTTTTAGGTTTTTTTATTCATTCGTTTTCTCATATATGTCTGATTGACAGAATGTTGACTCTCCAGGCTTCTGTGCTAGCAAAAAGACAGCACAAGAGGTGATGTGAACAGTCTCAGAGGATGTTGGGGCTCTGGGTGGGGAAGGGGAGGAGGGAGAGAGGAGGGCAGCTGCATTACTGGCTGATGTGAGCATATTATTTGGTGGTTTACAAAATACATTAATGCATCTTCTCCTTTGAAGCTCAAACTACCCTGTGTAGTCAGTAATGATAGTATTATCACCATTATCAATTTACAGATGAGGGCACTGTGGAGCACTTTGTCCTACTCAGAAACCTGGAATATGGAAAGCTCTTCCAATTCCTCTTCTCTTCCCTCCCATCCCACTCTCTGGTCTGCTCCACCTCCACCTCTGCCCTGGCTTATCTTGACCTATAAGGTCTATTCAAGCATGGTGGAGTCAGTGTCTTAAACTATCACATCATGAGAAGTTCTAGCTGCACTATTGCCTTCCACCATGGCTCATCTCCCATCTGCTATCTTGCCCCACAATATTCTTCAGATGTCCTCCTCATCCTTTTCCCCCATCAAAGCATGACCTTGTTCTCCTTTATATGCTGACTTCCCCAATTAGGATTTAAGCTCTTTGAGAATAGGGACCATCTTGTTTTCACATCATCATTGCTTAGCACAATGTCTGGCATACAGTAAGCACTCATTAATTGCTCTCTCTCTCTCTCTCTCTCTCTCTCTCTCTCTCTCTCTCTCTCTCTCTCTCTCTCTCTCTCTCTCTCTCTC
>NW_020949971.1:1417194-1499812 GCF_900497805.2 Vombatus ursinus
AGGCTAGTGCAATAGTGAACTCCACTCTTCACATTTTATATGCAAGGAAAATGCAGCTAGGACCATCCCTGGTCTACAGATGAGGAAATTCAAACTCTGAGAGTTGGGGTGACTAGCCAAAGCCCCTTGGCAAAAAGAGCCAGAATTAAATGCCTAGGTTTTTGAATTCAAGGGAAAAGCTCTCTCCCCTACCACATACATATTATTTGAATGAATAGCATCTTTCTTTAAAAAAAAAAAGTAAATTGCCAGATATTTTTAGATTAGGAAGGAGCTAAGCTGTCCTTGGAGTTTTTCTCTGTTACACATCATTGCCCAGTATCTGTTCTTGTGGTTAGCTTGTTTTTTTTTTTTTAAATCTAGTTTTCCTCCTATCTACTTGAATTGTGAAAATTCATTTGCTAACTGAATTTCACATTGCATTCTATTGTTTTTTCATCAGAGAGGCACTGACTGCATTTGCGACTTGAAAGTCCATTTAATGTAGATTTGCAGAATTTTTTGCTCAGGAAGTGGTCAACCTCTTCAGCTCCTCAGAACTGACTGCATTGTTTTAAAGCCTAGAGGGGGACTGCTCCCAAATGGCCTCTTCCTCCTCCTGAATCTGACAGGAGCAAGAGAACTCAGGGGCCAATCAGCCCAGCCTGTCCTTGAACTGCTATTGCCCCGGGAGCATCCTTGACAAGTTGTCACCCAGTCTGGGATGCCCAGTGATCAGAACCTCCGCACTCCATTCCTCCTTTAGGCTCGCCTCCCCACCCCCGCCTCATCCTCCTTCCCAAGCCAGCCCTTCTCATACTTGAGGACAGCCGGCGTGTGCTCTCCCAGACTCTCCCTTCTTGAGCCCAGATGTCCTCATTGCCTTTAGCTGATCTTCATTCACCATATTCCTTGGCAGTTCATTTTGTTTTTGCTCAATTCGTCTACAATTATTTTCCCCTTTATTTTTGCTTGTGAATGCATTCTCTCTCCCTCTCATTCTCCCTCCCTCTCCCCTCCCCCTCCCTCTCAGCTTCTCTTTCTCTGTGTTCTCTCTCTCCCTCTCCTCTCCCCTCTCTCCCTCTCCTCTCCCCTCTCTCCTTCTCCCTCTGCCCTCCCCTTCCTCTGTCTTTCTCTCTCTCTGTTTCTGTCTCTATCTCTCTGGTTCTGTGTATGTATCTCTCTCGGTCTCTGTCTCTCTCCTCCTCCTCCTCTTCCTCCCCCCATCTCTCTCTCAGCAGCTGATCTGGAGTCAGGAAGATCCTGCTTCAGACACTTACTAGCTGGGTGACTCCAGCATCACACTTTTGTCTGCCTCTGCTTTCTTACCCTTATAAAAGGGATGACAATAATAGCACCTGCCTGCCTAGGTTGTTGTGAGACAGTATTTGTAAAGCATCACACAAACCTGCAAGCATGATACAAATGTGCGTGCCATTGTTGTTATGAATCCTAGTACTTAGGTCTATAGTAGCTATTTTCATAGTATCATATTTAAAGCTATTTAGTCTAATCTCATTTTACAGAGAAGTAAACTGAGGACCAGAGAGGATAAGTGACAGAACCCAGACCACACTGTAGAAGAACTAGGACTCAACCCAATTCTTTTAACTCCAAATCAAGTTCTCTTTTCTTTTTTTTATTAATTTATTTAGATTTATCAAATCAAAATTTAACAATCACTTCCATATGCTTTTGAATTTAAAATTTTTCCCCACCTTCCTCCCCACCATCCTCCCCAATATGGTACACAATCTGATATAGGTTATACATATACATTGCTATTGAACATATTTTCACATTAGTGATGTTGTAAGTAAGAATTACAGCCAATAGAAGGAACCACCAAGAAGAGGAAACACAACTCAAGAGAAGAGAAAAAAATAGCAAATAATATGCTTCAATCTGCACTCAAACTCCATAGTCCTTTTTCTGGATGTGGATAGCATTTTCCATCACGAGGCCTTTGGAGATGTCTTAGATCCTTGTATTGCTGGGAAGGGTTAAGTTTATCAATATTAGACAACGCACAACATAGCCTTTATTGTGTGCAACGTTCTCTTGGTTCTGCTCACTTCACTCAGCATCAGACCATACAAGTCTTTCCTGGTTTTTCTGGAATCAGCCTGTTCATCATTTTTTATAACACAATAGTATTCCATTACATTCATATACCACAACTTGTTCAGCCATTCCCCAATTGATGGGCATCCTCTCAATTTCCAATTCTTTGCTACCACAAAAAGAGCTGCTACAAATATTTTTGTACATGTGGGTCCTTTGCCCATTTGTATGGTCTCTTTGGGATATAGCCCTAGAAGTGCTATTGTTGGGTCAAAGGGTATGCACATTTTGATAGCCCTTTCAGCATAGTTCCAACTTGCTTTCCAAAATGGTTGGATCATTTCACAACTCCACCAACAATGCATTAGTGCTCCAATTTTCCCACCTCTTCTCCAACATTTATCATTTTCCTATTGCGTCATGTTGGTCAATCTGATAGGTGTGGTGTGGTACCTCAGAGTTATTTTGATTTGCATTTCTCTAATCAATAGTGATTTAGAGCATTTTTTCATATGGCTTTAATTTTTTCATCTGAGATCAAGTTCTCTTTTCACCCTTCCAGGAAAGAGAAAAACATGGGAGAAATGGGTGCCTGCCAGTGGCTCTGGGTGTTTTAAAAAATCTATCCCTCCCTCCTGCAAGGAGTTTATTTCCATTTAGAGCCTGGTGTTTGCCAACTTAAGGGTCACTTGCTTACTTCATCTTATTTTCTAGGTGGAAACTGGGAGCCAAACTAGAGCAAGGCAAAATAAATGTTGGCCTCGGGCACAGCCCACACTTTTGAGCTACTTTATTAGTGGGTTTGTGATCTCAAGGATGCTGACACTGTCTCAGCTGGGGCAGATTGCAAACCATCCCTGCCTCCTTGGGGCGTGCAGTAGGTGCCTTTTCAAGTGGATTAGGAAGAAAGAGGGCTCCCTGTGGAAGCTGAAGCATTGGAAAAGCCTCAGGAAATCTACTTTGCTTCAGGGCTCACAGTCCCTGGCCATGCCTAGGAGAACCAGCAAGGAGCCTGACAGCTTAGCCTGCTGCTGCCCTCCCTCCTGACACTGGGCTCCTACAATGCCTGGGGTTTTACTAGTAGACATTACACTAAGTCCCTCTCGCTGGCTTTCCTCTCCTCTTTCTACCTTGCAGCAGCCCAGCCCCCACAGCTGGCTGAATATTCTCCCAACCTGTATAGCCCTATGGCTGGGTCCTGGGTCCCTGGCTGAGATGCTCATTTCCCAAGCCTCTCTGCCTCAGACACTTGGCACAGTTAGCTCAGAAAGGCCAATGTGGTTAGCATGCTAAACCAATTTGGTATGTGCACATAGAGAGATCAATAAGTCCTGAGAGGAGAATAAACTCATTAGAATGGACATGGAAGCCCTTGGGTCAGAAGCTTTCTGAGTTCAGGAGGGAGTAGGGGTGCCTCCAGACAAGGCAGACAATTGGGACCTCCCCTTTTGTGTGGCAATGGGGAAATGGAGGAGGGGGAAGGAGGATGATGGGTCTGGGAGGGGATGCCACACCCAAGTCCAAGATGCCCAGTCCATATCCCCAGCAGCACCTCAACTCTCATTGATTCTCACAAGCCATCTAGATGCAGGGGCTACAGACACAACGCCCTGTCCCCTTCTCAACATAAACCTTTGCCCTCTCCTGAATTGTCTTTCTTCTCCCCAAAAGTCTGTTCATTGATCACTGGTCCATACAAACATACATAGCCTCCAAAGCAACTGGTGTGGTGCATTATGGGAATCTAAGCATTTCAAAGCAGGGACACAAGTAAACAGCAGGAAGGGAGCAGTAGATGCTCTTGCTGTCCTGTGGTTGTGCAGAATTAATACTTACCTGTTCCTCTGTGGAGGTGATGAGGGGATGGGATTCAGGCTGGATGAGTGCTATGGGGTGGCCATTAAGGATGCCCACAATCATAGCCTGAACCCCAGTCCATGGGACTACTTTGCTCCCCTGTAGAGTGGGAGTGTGGGGAGGAGGGGGACTCAACCAGGCACCATGTCATTATGCCATTGCTGTGCATGGCGTTTGTCTTTCTGGAAGATTCAGCTTTCGTTACTCTGGTACATAATTCGTTTTTTTTTCCTGAGTTTTGGGTAGCCAAGTCTTAGTGAGAACAAATTCAACGCTACCTTTCCAGTCCTTTGATGTCTCATTGGGTCTTGTTTAAGAGTTATTGATAATGAGTTTTAGCCATCTCCCAGCACGCCGCTGCTCTGGTGCCCGTGTCATCTCCATTAGAGTTGATGCCTTCCAGCTACTATGAAACTCCATGGTCATCCATGTGCTGGATGAGAGCTCTTGCTATGGTCTCTTCACAGCTGATCCATGCTCATGAATATCTTGGAGTGATTTCAGCTAGGTGAACATGGTAGCCAAAGAATCTCTCTGCCGATGGGAGGAGAAGGTCGATTCTATCCAGGCTATCCAATAAAGCTATCAGCTAGGCTTTCAGAAAAAGATGAAGTTTCAGACCCAGTTGATTTAACTATGGAGTTATTTAAAAAAAACAACACAAAAACATATGGACATTCTCATACACCCCCATGATGTGGGGGTGGGGGTGGGGTTCTACCTCTTGGATACCTCTGATTGGATCCTTCTCTTTTTCTGCCTATGTCCTTGCTCCCAGAAAATGGATTCTGTCTAGACATAGGCAAACCTCTGGTTGGCCCAGAGCAGTTAGGGTCTATATGGTTAAACATCACTTTCTATTCTCTCAGGTTGCAGTCTTCCATTTTGATGAGGCCGATAAAATTGTAGGCAGATAGTGATGTCACCTAACCAGGATTGTGCCCTCCTAAGAGAAGGGCCAATCAGTGCCTAGTTCACCTTCCTTCTTGTATGATTTAGCTGATACTAGGTGCCTCTAGACTCTGACAACCCACACTGTTGCAGGAATATCCATTGCTCTAGGCTGTCTAGTGTCACCATCTCATACCCTGGCATTCCTATTGCCAGGGACATACAGTGATGGGAGCATTTCATGATGTGAGCAATGAGTAATGATGCATTCAATACTCAATGTGGGGCCCATTGGAAGAAGACTGATGTGGGTCCCAAGCCAAGTCAGCTCTGTGGGTAGGTAGAAATGAATCACCTTGATAAGAGCCTCTCATGAACATATGCACATTTTCCCTCATTTTCTCTTTCTCCCTTGATGTGTTCATGGTTAGCCTGAGACTTGGCATATGACTTTTCTATTCAGTTTTTACTCCTGCATTAGGCCCTTCTAGGAGACCTAAACCTTCTCCGCTCATGCCTACTGTCCCACGCAATGACCTCTCCTCTCTCCCTGCCCTCCTTGGCCTAATGTGAATCTGGGATGGCCCATTCTCCCAAAACAAGATCTTACAGTACAATCTTATAAAGGTACCCTTTCTGATTATTCAAGGAGATGAAGGGAAAGGAAGAAGGAAAGGGAGGAAGGGAATGAAAGATTTTTTTAATGTCACCTTAATTTCTGAATACATCTTCCTCCCAAGAATGAGGAGCAAAACTTCATCATTAGAATCACACAGTGTTAGTTTGGTTCTTTCCATTTTCATTGTCATAATGCACGTTGTATGCTCTGTCTGCTTACTTTGTGTCAATTCATATACCACCTATGCTTCTCTATATCCTTCATATTGATCGTTTTTATGGTATGATAATATTCTGTTACATCCATATGCCACATTTTGTTTAGCCTTTCCCCAACCAATGGCCATCTTCTTTGTTTCTAGTTCTACTACAAGAAGTGATGCCATATTGTGCACAGTAACCGATATTGTAATGATGATCAACTGGGAAAGGCTTGGCTACTCTAAGCAATACAACAATCCAAGGCAATTCCAAAGGACTCACGATGAAAACCTCTATCCACCTCTAGAGACACAACTGATAAAGTCTCAGTCCAGACCAAAGCCTAGTTTTTTGACTTTCTTGATTTTTCTTGCTTTTATTTTTGTGACACAGCTAATAACGGAAGGGGCAGCTAGATGGGTGCAGTAGGCAGAGCTCTAGGCTAGGAGTCAGGAAGACCTGAGTTTAAATCCAGTCTCAGACTCTTACCAATTGTGTGACCCTGGGCAAGTTATTTAACCCCTGTTTGCCTCAGTTCCTCATCTGTAAATGAGGACACAGTTGAAAAGGAAATGGCCAACCGCTCCAGTATCTTTGCCAAGAAAATCCTATGGAGTTACGAAGAGTCAGACATGACTGAACAACAATTAAATGGAAACATGTTTTTCAGGTATAATTGATATCACATTGCTTACCTTCTCAATGAATGGGGCGGATTGAAGGAGTGAGAGGATTGAGAACTCAAAAGCATGTGAAAGATAAATTTGAAAGAAGCAGTGATTTCATGCATACGTTGATATAGATGGCCCTTCTCTTTCCACCTTTGGTTCCTTGGGAGATATGCCTAGAACTGGGATCTCTGCATCAGAGGGATGGACATGTTGATCCCTTAGCATAGTTTCAAATTGCTTTGCAGAACAGTTGGACTGATCCCGAAGTATGTTACTGTGCCTGATTATCTTTCATCCAGTCAACATAGATTACTCCTTTCTTTTGACATCTCTGTGAACCAGGACTGTTTTTGTTTGTTGGTTTTGCCTTTCTTTACATCCTCAGCTTAGTTCCTGGCACATAGCAGGCCCTTACTAAATGCTTGTAGACTGAGTCAGCCAATTATTGGGGTGGGAGGAGAAACATCAGAGCTGTTGTGAGTTGCATTTTTCCTGTAATTGATGATCTGGAGAAACCTTTCACATAGTTAATAGTTGGCAATTTTTCTCTTGAGAATTGTTTGTTCATATCTTTTGACCTCTTAGCCTTTGAGGAATGGCTCTCTGTCATATATTTATTAGTCCCCTCCTATGGGTCTCAAACTCTTATCAGAGATGGTTAACACAATGATCTTTCCCAAACAAAGTTTTCCTTCCTCTTATTGGCATTGATGGGTTTTTTCCCCTACCAAACTGTCCAATTTAATGTCATTAAAACTATATATTTTATCTTTTGTGATCATCTCAGTCCCTTGTTTGGTGAATTCTCCCCCTAGATAGAGCTATGAAAGGTGCCTTATCATACAGATACTACTTAAGAAATCAGAGGATGCTGTTTCCTTTTCTGATCTTCTTATCCATTCTGTTTCCCCGCCCCATTTCCTTTTCCCAGTGGTTTTTAGCATCTGATTCAAACAAACAACCCCTCACCTACACCCCATGTCCATTAGGGCCTTCCATCTTCCTCATCAATACTTCTCCATCAGTGCAGGAGTTGTACCAGCTACAAACGACACCCCCCATTTCCTTATCAGTTTAATTTGAATTACCTGTAACCCACATTTGCTGCTGGATAATCAGGCAGGGTCACAAAGGATGAAACCTTGACACATTCATCCCAAGAGTACTCAAGTACAAAAAGGCCAAGGTCTCCAAAAAAGGCCAGCATCTCCCACTGCATCCAGAGCCATCTCCAGTTGTCCTGATCTATGTTTTGCCACTAGACCCAGTAGGAGAAAATGAGGCTAGTGACTTTGCACAGCCCTCCCTTACTTAAATCCAACTCACTTGCAAGTCAAGACCTCACCTTCCTGACATCAAGGTCCTCTTCAAGAACAAAGGACAAACAACAACTCAAATAATGTCTTCCTCTTTTCTGCCAGTGCTGGCCATGTGGCAAACAGACAAAATGAAGTTACTGCAAACAGCTGAGCAAAATATATATGCCAAAAGGATGTCCCTTTGGACACTGATAGAACACCATCAGTTGAGGGGGGATGGGGGGGCGAGTTATCTAAGGATCAGCTAGGTAGCTCTATGGACAGAGTACAGAGCCTGGAATCCGGAAGACTCATATTCCTGAGTTCAAATCCAGCCTCAGACCTTGGCTAGCTGTGTGACCCTGAGCAAGTCCTTAACCCTGTTTGACTCAGTTTCCTCATCTGTAAAATGAGTTGGAGAGGGAAATGGCAAATGACTTCAGTATCTCTGCCAAGGAAACCCTAAGTGGGATCACAAAGAGTCAGACACGTCTGAAAAATGACTGAACAACAAGTTATTTACAAAGACTGATGTGGAGTCACAGGAAACTTAATAATTAACCAGATGTTTGAAAAAGTCATGTTTAGAAGATGGAAGGAAGGGCAGGAATGAGACCAAAGTATGGCCTTCACCTGTAAGAACCAGCTCAGGAGTACTAGCATAGCACAAACAGAGTCTGATAAGAAAAGGCTTTCTCCGAGAAGAGAGAAAAATACAAGAGATAGGACTACTCTTCAGGGTGGTGAGATAATGACCAACTTCTGGAAGAAGGTTCAGCTGTTCCCTTTGTATTTGCATTCTCTTTAAAATGCTGGGGAGAATTATTTTGGCCCTGGAAAATAGGGGATAAATGTGATTAATACCCAAAGGTCCTAGTAATAGCACTTAGCTGCTGGGATAAGTGAAGTCACCTGGCTTAAATGAATACATTTTGGAACCAAAAGGACAGACAAGACATGGCTATTGGGTTACTTAGTAATCTTTGAAGGAGCATGAAGTTGGGAGAATTACCAAAAGATAGAAGGCCAAATGAGACCCCAATATTGAGAGAGAGAGAAAGACAGAGAGAGAGAGAGAGAGAGAGAGAGAGAGAGAGAGAGAGAGAGAGAGAGAGAATGGAGTTTGCAAGCCATCCACTAATGATGTCAATCTGGGTGAAGTGATAGAATATCATTATTTTGAAAGTTATTGAACATCTACAGAAGAAGCAATCCCTGCCAGACAGCATAGCTTCATCAAGAAAGTATTCTTCAGGGGCAGATGGGTGGTACAGTGGATAGAGCACCAGCCCTGGAGTCAGGAGGGCTTGAGTTCAAATCTGACCTCAGACACTTGACACTTACTAGCTGTATGACCCCAGACAAGTCACTTAACCCCTATTGCCTCGAAAGACAGAATCCTGCCATTTTAACCTGATTTTGTTTAATTATACTGTGACTAAAAAAAAAGTATATGGAGGGGGGTGTAAATAGAGCATTCAAAAGGTTTTAGCAAAGCATTTGAGAACATCCCTTATGCTATTTTGGTAAGAAAGAAAAATAAATATGGGCTGGCGCATAGGGCAATTAGATTGCTTTGGAACTGGCTAAATGACCAAATTCAATACCTCGTCATTTATGGAAGGCCACTGTCCCTGGGAACTGGCTTCAAATCTCACCTGACTCTCACTTTGTGTGTGACCATGGACAAGTCCCTTAACCTCCCTGAGTTACTCAGGAAGGTCTGTTGTAAAGGGGATTTGAGTTTTGTTTTGTTTTGTTTTGTTTTGTTTTGTTTTGTTTTGTTTTGTTTTGTTTTGTTTTGTTTTGTTTTTTGGCATGGGTTGAACTGGATGACCAGTGAGGTCCTGTTTGCCTGAGAAATCCTCTAAATTAAAATGATACTGGACAGCTGTGGAACAACGAGTGAAGACAGCAGACAGAGCCAGTGGGCATTGGGCAGTAAGAATGTTAGGACCCTATGAGTACTGGCCCCCAGGGCCCATGGCCTGTGATATAGCCACCTCTAAGAGGATGGTTTGCTGTTCTAGAAACAGCTGACTCTGGAGCTGGGTGAGCTGGGTTCTAGTTCTGCTGCCTAGCGTCTTGCTGATCTTGGTTCAGTCACTCTAGGCCTCAGTTCTTCACCTGAGAAATGAAGGGTTTGAACTTCCTGGCAGCTATCATCTCTTCTAGATGTAAATCTGGGTCTACAAAGATGTGGACAATTCTGCAGCTGTCCTCGACTTTTTGACACATGGTATCCCTCCCACAGCCCCTTGGGGCACTCGGGATCTAACACTTCGCATGGGTTGCAACACAGTCAGATACACAAATCTAGCAAGGGCAGACAGACACAACACACTGGAAGAGGCATCTAATGAAAGCTAGCCAGGTGATTCCCCAGAGCCATGCTGTCAGCCCTGTTGAGTCTCATGTGACTCTGAATCTCTCTTCAAACAAAGATGCAGCTCACTCCTTAGCTACTGCCGCAAGGGCCAGACTTCCTAACCATGGCTCCGGACTGTCCCTGCTTATGTTAGCTGATGATTGTTTCCTTCATAGGGTTGTTGGCAGCAGCTGTAGCCTTCTTGCCTCTTTGGCTCACCTACCCTTCCTTTCTGACTATGCTAGCATAGAACAGAGGCCTGGAAAAGAAGAGGGTCTTCAATGAAGGAATCATTGGGGGCAAGCACGGATTAGCAGTCAGCTTCCATGGGCATGAATTCATGTGTCTCTCAGATGGCTGCCCCTCCACAGGCTGACAATATCACTACTTACAGCTTCCTAGCAAGAGTAAAGGAAACCCTTTTCCCCTACCTTTATCAGAACCATGCTAAACCAATACCCAAGGGCAAACAAGTAAAGACTCTGGAGCCCATTGACCAGAGGCATACCCAGAAAGATAGGACCTGCTAGCTGTGGATGGAAATAAAACAATGTTGAGTTAAAGGTAGTTTTCAAAGCCAAGGTCAAGGTTCCAGATGTTAAGGACAGAATACTAACTTCATTGGGATGGTGGATGGATCCATCCATGAGCAGGGGATGGCACTGGGTATTTTCCTGGACATATGGATGTATGTGTATACACAATAAGCTTATTTTCATGGAAATATAAAATTGTATTCTGACAAAGATTGGTTCTCTGTGAACTGGTAAATAACATTCTCTCTCCTTCTAAGGGATCCTAAGTAAGCAGAAATGACAGAATTGCAAATGATGATAAGCAAGTAGAGGAGATGGAATGTGCTTCCATTTTCAAGGCTGGCAGGAAATCCAATCCAATCCAATACCTGACAGATAGCTAATACCATCTGCTGGATCAAATCACTGACAGCTGATACTGTTTGCTGGAGCAGAATTTCTAAGTCGTGGGCATACAGAAGCAGAACCACAAACACACCCTATAGTGTTGGTTTGCTCTGGGACAACAATGTTTTCCAAAAGAAGCAAAGTCTAGGATATAGCTTGAGTCATGTGACATTGTCATCTACCTTTCTCTTCCCTTTCCCTTTAATGGGAAGTGTCTTCATTTCAATGGAGGGATTTTGGCAAATTCTCTGCAGGAATGCCGTTAACTCCTGATTAATTGACCAACGGACAAAATAAGAGCTTTCACTGACATTCAGTTAGTCACTTTATGGAGAATAGTTTTGTAAGCAAATTACTACCTCCAAGCATTTGAAGCAGAGCCCCATAGAGTAGAGATCGCACTCCCTTTGATCATTCCTAGGTGGCAGAAGCAGCATCAGTCTATGGAAGTGGTAAAGAGACAAAGGTTGAGTCCAGGAAGAGGATGACTCTTCCCGATAACGAGAGCCCTTCCCATGTGGCATGGCACCTCAGCAGGGGCTGGACTCTGTCTGCCCCAGGAAAGGCTGGGGGCCACTCACTATGAAGAGGATTCCTGTTGGGATCTCCAGTAGGTGAGATGACCCTGGTGTCTCTTCTGACTCTAGGATTCCATAATTCTTTGAAACAAAATGTTGGTTGAAGATAATAATGATGGGAATTGTGAGAAGATGGGAAAGTGTTAGAACCCAGGCCGGGGGTGGGGGGAACAGAATCCTTCACTCTCCTCAGGAAACCTCTCCACACCATGTTCCTCACTCATCTCCACAGGACTTTCTCTACTGTGCCACAGACACTTTTTCATCCTGAAAGCTCATCCCACTCCCCTTCACCCAAGACTACTTCTCACATCAGAAGGACCCTCCATCCCCAAGGCCTTGCCCTCTGCCTGGATGCTCCTACCCACAACCTCCAATTGAAGGAAGAGGCCCCCTCTAAAGACGTCTTCACTCCCCTTCAGGTGTACTGCTGACTCATCTGCACAGGACTTTCTTTACACACCTGGGCTCATCTGCCACCTCTTCTCCTGCTCCCTCCCGCCCCCAATACTTTTCAGCTTCTTTTCATGTATTCTCTTCCCCAATTAGAATGTAAGCCCCTCGAGGGCAGTACCTGTTTACCTTTCTGCTCATATTTGTATTCTCAGCACTTAGCACAGTGGCTGGCACATAGTAAGCACTCAATAAATACATGTTGACTGACTGATCGAACCTTGGAAAATGCGCCAGAAGATGCAGTGATAAACCAAACCAGCGGGAGCTGCTGTAAGCTCCTCCACAGTCCAGGGCAGCAACACCAAAAGGCCAGGAGAAGCCTGTGGAGGCTCTGAGCACAGAGGGCCAGGACAAACTGGAAGCAAAGCCTACAGGCTTTGCAGACCCAGATCGGGAGACTGGCCAGAGCAGCACTGAGGCTATACTCAGTCAGGCCCACTAGAAGCACACTGGGCAACCGGGCCAGAGCAATGCCCAGGCAGGACAGGGGAAGTGACTTGCCCAGGGTCACATAACTAGTGACTGTCTGAGATCAGATTTGAACAGGAAAATTAGTCTTCCTGACCTCAGGCCCGGTGCTGTATCCACTGCAGCACCACATAGCTGCCTTTTAAATGGAGTAGTTGGGTCCAGTGACTTCTAGGGTCACTCCCAGCTCTCAATCTTTGGTCCTCTAAGAGACTGAGACCAAAAGAACAATGCACAGAACTACTTCAACAAGGCTCATAAAGACAATTTTACTTGGCATCAAAATCCTAGGGAGAGACTGTCACCAGATTGTTCCACTACACTAGCAAACAGTCACCTAGTCAAGTAAACATCGGGGACCTAATACCTTATCAGTTACAACTTCTCTTCTGGGAATTTTTTTTCAATTAACTATACTTCTTAGTGGGGAGGGGTTCCATATTTATGGTGATTGGGCCAATGTGAAAAATCAATAAGTAAGTAAGTTTGTTTGTTTGTTTTTTAAGAAGACTCAGATGATACATCCTCAGGCCAGCCCTGCATGCTCCCAGATTGAGGTATTTTTTCTTTCTGCCTGACTTTGCTTTATTCTATGTATACTGTGTTTGCGTATGATCTTGTATAGTCTGACAGAGGACTCTTTAAATCAGATAACATCATTGATAGGCTACCCTTTATTACTGGTCTCATCCCATTTCATGTCCTACATGGCCTAGAATGATTTTCACTGATGTTCAAGGTATTTTCATTATTGGCACAAATAGAAGCTATGAGCTCCTATTCTTAACCTCTACCTCCTCCAAACCGATTGTCAATACGTTTGTGCAGAAGGAAATGTGCGTGTTGGTAGCCTTTGACTTGTAGGCTGATAGACTGTATCACAGCAAGCAGCCAATTCTCCATTCCAGGGAAAAGGTCGATCATTTCCACACATTTCTGATAAGTCTAATTAGGGACATGGAAGAAAGACTCTAATGAGAGAGTCTAATCAAGTGAGCATAAACAAGGTGCAGAATGAACTTGGAGAGACTAAAGGTAAGATAATCCTGAGATAACAATCTGCTACACGGATACAAAACCTTTTCCTACATGGTTGTTGGATACTAAGAATGTCATGGTAGATATGGCAATCAGTTTCCTTTTCCTCTCCAAGTTCCTGGAGTGATTCTAAAGACAGAACTGTCCACATAAAATGAGGCATGGTGGATAGAGTAGGACTTGTATTCAGGAAGATGTTGAGTTCAAATCCTTCCTTAGACCCTTATTGGTTGTGTGACTGTAGGTAAGCCATTCATCTCTTTGAGCCTCAGTTTCCTCATTTGTAAGATGATGGGGTTAGGCTTGATAGCCTCGGAGTTCCCTCTCAGTCCTGAATCTATCGTCTGTTGACTCATTGTTGACATGAGGAGGGTTGGAATAGTAGTCCTCACTTCCATGTTGAGCCCCCTCCCCTGCCAAGGTCTCTGGAAATTTATTGCCCAGAAATCCTACATTGATCTTATTTGCCTGTGAACACGTTACAGTCCTTCCCCCCACCACACACACACACAACACACATACACACATATGAGTATTAGCTTCTTGAAGGCAGGGACTGTTTTAGATGAGTATGTGTATAAAGCCCCAGATACATATATGTATGCATACATATATATGCATGCATAGGGATATGTACATATCTGTATAATGGCATTTAACATGCCATAAGAAAAAAAATCAACTGCCATGGTGTATATAGTACCGAATGTCAATGCAGGAGATGATGCCTCAGCCGGAAGAAGCAGAGGATTCCGAGGGGCAGACAGAGGGGTGGGGGAGCACATTCCAGACATGTGGCGTGACCCTGAAAAGACATTGGATCAGGACATGAATTGGGAAATGGCAGAGGCAATTTCAACTTTAGAATAGAGAGTGTGTGGAGGGAGTTAATATGAAGCGAGCCTGCAAAGGCAGATAGAAGCCACTCTGTGGAAGGCCTTGAAAGCCAACTCAAAATTCTGCATTTTATTCTCTACTAAAGAGGAGCCATCAGAAGGGCTTTTGGTTGCTTGTTTTTGATTGGGGGATGGTAGCATGGCTGGATCTTTCTTTCAGGAATAACAATTTGTCAATTATGTGGAGAATGAATTACAGAGAGGAGAGACTGGAAGGAGGGAGCCCAATGAGGAGGCAATTAGAAGAGTCCATATGCTGAAGGCCTGACCTAGGGTAGAAACTGTGGAAGTGCAAAGGAGATAGATACAAGAGATTGTGAGGTATAACCTATGAATTAACTCACTAACCATGTGGATGGGATAGTATTAACTTATTAGCTGTAGGGAGTAAAGGAGAGAAAAAAGAAAAAGATAACCTAAGATTACAAATGTGGATGACTGGGGGAACCATGGCACCTTCAACCAAAATAAGAAAATTAGGAAAAAGGTTTGGAAAGGGAAGATAATGAGCTCTATTATGTTTCTTTTGTTCAAATCTGGCCTCAAACCCCTACTAGCTATGTGACCCTGAGCAAGTCACTTAACTCTGTTTCCTTCAGTTTCCTCATCTGCAAAATGAGCTGGAGAAGGAAATGGCAAACCACTCCAGAATGTTTGCCAAGAAAACCCCAAATAGGCTCACAAAGAGTCGGACACAACTTAAAAACAACTGAACAATAAATGTTTATTTTGAGTTTAGGATGTCTTCTGGACATCCAGATGGAAACATGGAGCTGATGTTTGGTAGTAAGGCACTGGTGGGAGAGGTAAAGCTTCCCTATATAGATTGAGAAATCAACTGCATGGAGAAAATAATAGAATCTATGGAAGCTTTTGAGGTCATCAAGAGAGTGTGATTTTAAAAAAAAGCAACTTGGGAGAGGTCTGCACTTAGTAGGCAACAAAGGAGTTTGAGGAGGAACAGCCAGCCAGAAGAGAACTAAGAGAAAGAAGAGTTGCAGAAAATAAGATAATAGAGTTTCCCAGATAGATGGTGAACTGTGTGAAAAACTATAAGGAAATGAAGTAGAATGAGGACGCAGAAAAGGCCATTGAAATGAGCAGTGAAGCAATCTCTGGTGATGTGGGCAAGAATAGCTTTAGTTGAGCTGTGGGATGGGAAGCCAAATTCCAGGGTGAAGAAGGGCATGAATAAATGGGAGAAGGGAGTGTCAATGACCCTTCTCAAAAGTTTGGGTGTGAAAGGCGGAAGAGCTTCCAGAGTGCAGCTTGAAGGAACATCAGGGTCATGCAAGGTTTCTTAAGGATGGACCTGTGGCCATGTTGCTAGGTCATGGGAGATCACAATCTCTTCATGCCCATATAGATAATTTTCACGGGTCATATGAAAAAAATAAATTAGTGACAGTTTTTAAAATTTTTGAAATAATTTATTTTAGCTTTACCCAGGAAGCCAAAGGAAGGAGTACAAATACGTGCTATTTTATGGTTTATCAGAGTTAACTGCTTCCACTGTAGCCTGTCAGCAGAACCTCCTCTTTGCATGGCAGTGGCCTGAAAGTCTATGCAAATGGAACCCACATTCTAGAAGGACCTACCATGTTGCAAAGACTAGGAGTGCCAGCCTAAGGATTGAGAGTTTGTGAGACACCAAGGGGCCAGCCTAAATTCAGAGAATCCCACCACCAGAATGATGGCCACTACTGAATGTACAAGGCAGGAGACAATAAAGCACAGTCATTTCCTTTGGTCACATCTACCCCCAGTCCAAGGAGAGAATTGAAAAGGCTTGTGTGTGTGTGTGTGTGTGTGTGTGTGTGTGTGTGTGTGTGTGTTGGGGCTGGGCGAGTGCTTTTCAATTCCTTTGCCCAGGAGAGTGTGAAGAATGCCCTCCTGGACAGAACAAGGGGAGCTGAAGATAGCAGAGCTGATGGTGAAGCTAAGGCATTTTCCACACAGTGGCTCATATATCATTCACTGCGTTCTGCATGTAAAGTGAGATGGATTGTGAATTAGCTTTGTTCTCATGAAACAGGGCTCTAGGTGGTTGTTTATGGGGTTTTGTTTTTTGAACAGTCATCATTTTTATCATCTTATGTTGGAATTTGAATGAATACCTTCTGTCAGCTTAGGAGAAATATGGGTTGAACCAAGTGGACATGGGTACATATTCCTCTGGAAAGAGAGGGTCAGTCTGACAGCATCATGATGTGTGCTGCTGCCTCCCCAGAGACTGGCCTTGTAGATGACCAAGGAGAAAATGAGGTGTGTCTCCAAGGAGTGATTCACTGAGCTTATGAGACAATATGCCAACTCACAAACACATTGTTGTCTATGACACTGGCAGAGGTGCCTCTGCATACCATAGCCCTGGAGACAAAGCCTGGAATCAGGAACTCCCAGGTGGCAGTCCTGTGCCCTACAAAGGCACCATGGACCTGGGGCTGTTTGCCTTAGGAAGTAGATGATTTTCCTTCACATTCCAAGGGAGTTTTATTTGTGTATCAGGAGGGTCAATGTGGTATTGTGGTAAGAGGGATGACTTTGAAGGCAGAAGATCTGGATTTGAATCTGAGTTCTGTTATGTATTACCTCTTACCTCTGGGACCTCCATGTTGACTTCACCTCATGGGTCCTCAGTTTCCCCATGTATAAGACGAGGAGGATATTGTCTATTACTATTGACACAATTACCAAATTATGCTTATTCTAGCTCTGAACAGGCTTAAATCATATTTTTGTCATCATTCCAATCAGTTTGGGATCTCTCCTCTATGACTAAGAATCTTAGATTTTATAGCTGTAAAGGGCCATAGAGGTCATATAAATTAATGTTATCATTTTATAATTAAGGAGCAATGACCCAGAGAGAAAAACAGCTTTTCCAGCATTAGATAGGCAGCTGATTGTCAAACTTGAATCAGTTAGTCACTCAATAAATATTAATCACTTATTATGTGCCAGGCTTTGTGCTACACTCTGGAGATACAGATATAACCAAAAAGCTCTTGAAGAGCTTGCCTTTTAATAGAGGAAGACAACAAACAGAAGGAGCTGAAGAGAAGGGGAGAAGGAAGATGGTACCCATGGGGGCAAAGTCCAGAGAATGAAGCTTGGATGGCTTGGGCTTTGCCTCAACATGGAGGCTAGGGGAGGAACTCATTGATGGGAGTAGAGGGTCTCAGCCCAAGTATGATGGCAAAGTCTGAGTTTCCTACTTCTGATTTCCAGAATTCTTTCTTTTTAACTAGCTCTTCAGTTATGGACTTTGGAATAGACATTCTTCCAGATTACATTGTCTTTGAAATATATTTTGATTGTATGTTCCAATAAATTTGTCATGTTTGCAGGGGATACAATTTTGAGGTCTAATCCAATACACTTAAGTCCTTGGAATATTTTTGTCTGGCTCTCACCTTTTCCCTTTGGTTTTGAAGTGTCCAATTCAACTCTAATTGCTTTTCATAATATAGTTTCTTTTTTCTTTCTTGACTCTTGGAGACTCTTTTTTTTTTCATTTCTTTATTGTAATTCTGTAGTTTTCTAGTTATTTGCCCAGTCACCTAACTATGTGAATTGTATTCAGAGTCTCTCAGTGATAATGTCCTGTGTATTCTCTCTATACTTGAAGAGTATTGCATAATATCTTCCTCTCTGCCCCACAAAGTTGCCCTCCCCAAATTTGATCCTCAAATAGGCTACATATAATTCTGTTTCTTTTTGTTGTGAAAACCTTGGTAGCTTATTGTCCCATGGCCCTAACAGGAAGGGAGATAGGAACTGGTGGGTGGACCAAAATGAGGTGCTGAGGGAATTAAGCACCTGGGCTGCAACTGGGCAGGATCAGGACAGATTCTAAGAATTCAGTGCAGGAGGACAGGGGAGCTCCAACTTCTGTAGCTGCAGAAAGAACATCTCCCCTCCTGCAGGTGATTTTACAGTTTGTTGGGTTTTTTTTCCCTTTTCTCTCTCTGTCTCTGTTTGTATCTCTGTATTGCTCTCTGCCTTCGTCTTTGTCTTCGCATGCATCTTTCTGTCTCTGTACTTCATTTCTGTCTCTCTGTGGGGATCTCTCCATCTCTGTCTTTGATGGGAGGAGTCAGTGGCTGGATAATGTTTTTATTTATAAATGAAGAAGTTTAAGAAGTGCTGGGCAATATGCCAAGTCCTGGACATTCAAAGCCAAAAGTGAAACAACGCCTGCCCTAAGAACTTATATTACAATAGAGGAGACAATATATAAATATATAAGTGCATTAGATAGGCAGCTAAAGACCACCACCTCATTTGTACTTTCAGTTTTGGTCACTAGGGACAACTATCTCTGGTTCAAGCTACCCTGAGGGTCCACATTCCTAAAATTATAGTTCACAAGCCGCCAAAGTATATTTATCTTTAATAGTCAGAGAATACAATTCACTTAAAATCAAGATTGAGTGAGATGGCATTTTAAGAGACTCCTATAAACCTGGGGTAAGGGACTCTCACAATTACACACAGGTTAGTGAGAAGAAACAGAAATACAGAGAATATATTAGTAAAAAAAAAAAAAAGCACATACTCAGGGAACAAGTGTGGCCCTGGTGACTTACATCACTGATGCTATAGGACAAAATGTTCTTTCTCTCCTTATGTTGTCCTCTAGCTGAATCCTCTGGGTATCTATAAGACATATACAAAATAAATACAGGGCTATTTGGGGAGACATCCTTTGGTAGCTGGAGCAGGGTGAGGAACAAGAAAGACTGCAGAAAAGGTGGCAATCAAGCCAAATTTTGAAGGAAACCGGTGGTTCTAAGAGGTACAAGCAATGAGGGTGAACATTCTAGGGATGTAAAATATCCTTTTCAAAGACATGGAGATGGAAGTTGGAGTACTATGGGTAAGGAACAGCAGGCATGCCATTATGACTGAACCATAGAGTATGATGTGGATGAAAATATTGGCTAAGACTAGAAAGAAAGTAGCTAAGATATAAAGAATTATAAATGCCAAGGAGAAGTATTTATCTTTGATCCTAGAGGTCATAGGGAGTGACTGGTCTTATGGGGAAGTTTGATGGGGTAGTCAGACCTGTACTGTAGGAAAATCAAATTTATGTGGATTGGATGGATTGGAGTGGAGATAATTGAAACAGGGAGACAAAGAAAAGGTGATTGCAATAGTCAAAACCAGAAGTGATACAAAATGTAGCTATGATGGTGGCTGTATGAGTACAGAGAAGGGGAAGTGTGTGAGGGGTGTTTTGGAGACAGAAATGACAGATTGGACAGCTTACTAGATATGCAGCAGGAAGAAGAGTGAGGAGTTGATGATGGAACCTAGGTTTTAAGCGGGGGTAACTGGAAGATGGTGGTCCTCTTAATAGTAATGGGAAAATCAGGAAAAGGGAAGAGTTTGGAGAGAAAGATACTGAGTTCTGTTTCAGACATGTTGAGTTTGAAATGCTTACAGGATGTTTCATTTGTCTAATGGGCAATTTGTAATGGGAGAAGGGAGCTCGAGAGAGACCATGAGTTTACACATAGATTGGGAAGTCATCTGCAAGCTGATAATTGAATGCATTGGAACTGGTGAGATCACCAAGTGAGAATGCATAGAGAAAAAAAGAGAAGTGAATCCAGGATGTTGCCTTGGGGGGCACCCACAGGTAGTGGGCATGATCTGCATGATAAACCAATAGAGGAGACAGAAGAGCATTTAGAGAGATAGGAGAACTAAGAATATCACACAAACTCAAAGAAAAAAGAGTATCCACATTGAGAGAATAGGCAAGAGCATCTAAGTGTGCAGAGCAGTGAAGCGGGAGGAGGATGGAGAAGAGACCAGCTATTAGATAAAGCAAGCAAGAGATGAATGGTAATATTGGAGAGAAAAGTTTCTGGTAAGGGAGATCCCAAAAGCCAGACTGTGGAAAGTTTAGAAGAAAGTGAGGGAAAAGGAAAGAGAATGGATGACCTTGGGAGGTGAGGAGTTCCCCAGACCTAAAAACATTTCAGGTGGAAGCTAAATCTCTACCCACCCCCAACCAATCTATAACATTGATTACCTTCAGACCTCACACAGCATCACTTTAACACCTCCATCATGTAATATCATTTATTATAGTTATCTGTGTTTATATCTTACACTTATAAACTATGAGTTGCAGGAAATCAAGGACTATTTGTTATCTAAACTATTTTTCCCCTTCAAGGAAATTGCAAATTAATTGAGATTTATGGATTAAACATACAGAGAGAGAGAGAGACATTTATTTGTTTGTTTCCTTATTTATTTTTCTATGAGTAAGGGGGAGACAAGAGCTGTTGGTGTTTCTGAGAGAATGAATGCTAGCCTGCCATCTGTGTAACTAGAAAAGGCAACATGGAGACAGTGGGTAATGACCTGTCCTTGCAAATGGAATGAATATAATTAGATAAATAGAGAGAGGAAGCTCGGTCAACTCAAGGAAGTGAAGAGTAAGCTGCCAGGTCATGAAAGGGCAAAGACAGTGGGAAATGACTAATTGCCTCATTTGGAAGAGAAGTGAACCAGACAGTAACCAAAGAAGAAGAAGAGAGGTCCCTGGTGAGGAATTTGTACCTGAAAGAGACGAGAGTACAGAACTATTAGGAGACTCTAGGAAGTCAAATGACCTGGTCAAGGTGGTATTGAGCAAGCAAAAACTGTGATAGCAATATGTAGGACCAATGGAAAGGGAAATAGTCAGAATTATAGAGGTTTTCAGCTGATCCTAGTTTCCTCAGAGGTCTAATGGCTAGGTCCAAACCAGTACCCCCTCCTTATAACCCTGAAAATAGCTGGGATCACTCAGTCAACAAGCTTGTATTAAAAGGGCTTACAATGTTCAAGAGACAAAAAAAAATCCTCAAGGAACTTCCAGCCAATAGAGTCACTTACCTGTTGTTGCTCTTCCTTCATTTTGAAAGAGGGCCAATGGCATCATGATGTGATGGTTGACATCTTTACTTGCATGAGAATTAGATTTCAGTGAGTCACAGTTGTACAAAATCATCAGCCTCACTCTCTCTTCCAGAATCATCAAAGTCCAGTGGTAATACAGAAGTCAAGATAACTGGGGATGGCCTGGGATGCAGTGACATCTTCCTTGGTGGCTTCCATGTCTCACCAAGTTCTAAGTGCTGCATAGTGCCTGCTTCAGCTGCTTTCATGGCCATTGGAACAAATTGTTCTCATCTGCCCATTCTGCTGGGGTGAAGTTTTCTCCTACTTGGGCTAGAAAGTACTTTATTTCACTGATGGGTCTGTTGGTTACCTTTAATCTTGTCTAGCCCATCTGCCAAATGGTTTTACTGGGGTGTGGCTGCTGCACATGCCTCAGCTTCTTGGAGCCACAGGTGAGAGTTGGGGGACAGGTGGACACCAAAGGTGGATGAGCAGCCCTGAAAAAGCCTAGGAAGCCCTCACAGCAGAGGTGGTGGTCCTTCCTGAACATCCCATACACCCCACATATGTGTTAATGCTACTTAAAAGGACACAAATTTAGCTGTTCATTATCCTGAATGTCCCCACCAGACAAGGTTATCTTTTCCTTGACAATCTCCTTGTTTCTGCGATGTTGGCCACCAAAGAAAACACTTTCCTTACAAATGTTTAATTAGGTCTGAGATGACAAAACCAATGTTTCCCTTGAGAGAAAGCATTCATTATTTCTAGGTTCTGATCTTCCTAGGTCAGAATTCTTTTTCCAAGGTGTTCAGTTATCTGTTATGCATGTGTTAAATCTGTGGATAGGCCCATTGTTTGGGGCATGCCTTTAAGTTATTTTGCAGGAGAACTGGTCAGAAAGGTCAAAAACACATTTGAAAAGGGACTCTGAGATAAGGTTATAAATGAGAGCTTTTGATTTATTACATCTCAGTGATATCTGACAACCCTTACTCTCCAGAGTTACAATTTTCTTCTAATAATTTAGTCTCAGTCTATTAAAAGACAATTACAAATAATGCATATAGGCAAGTGGTGAAAGATGACCAGAGCATTACTTGTAGAGAGGTTATCAAAATGCAATTTGCACCCAAAAGGGAGTATTGGCATTGATTTTTTAATCATTTCAAAAACAGATTCATACAGATTTTCTTAAGGATTGAACAGAACCTAAAGATTGAGATGGATTTCTCCTCTGATACTTCATTTGTCATAATAATAGATTTTTTTTTACAGTAATGTGAAAAAGCATAAGTAGCAATTCCATGCCTGGTGTGTTGTGGCAAAAGGCTTAATGTATTATTGATTCATTTTAAGAGTTTTGGACCAATTATTATATTTTAGGACCCTTGATAAAATTTTGAGGAATTAGGGATAATCTCTTATTTTGGTTTTATGCTAAAGGTCATGTGACACCAAGAACTCTCTTTATGATGTTTATTGTCTAGTGGTAACATATGACCAAGAATGGCTTGTCTGTGAGGAATGGTGTCAAAGTCATGTACAACCAACTGGGAGAAGTGGTAAGTCAGAACATAGTATGTGTGTCACCTGTTATGATGTTGTATCATGCCCTTATTCTTCTCATCTTTTCCACTGGATTCAGATAGAAATGGTGCAAGGACCAGTAGCTACCCTACTTTGCTTCATTTTTTAATTTTCTGCAAACAAAGCATGTATGGATAAAATGTTGGACTTCATAGTTGAATAAAAGTATTAGGGTGAAAGCGTCCTCAGGGCAAATCCAGGTGCACAGGGGATGATGGGGGTGACATGGGCCTCATGCCATTCCCATATGATTTAGCCATCCTCGGGTATGTCTCTCTACTCGGAAAGCTTTCCGTTCCATTGATCTTGGAGATCAGGAGGATGTGAAAGGGCAATGGCCATGCAAAGTGTTATTCTTTTTTTATTTTTTGCCAAAGACAAGATTTATTAGAACATTCATCCTATTGGGCAGACTCTTTTTTTAAAAAAAAAAAAAATTATTTATTTATTTATTTTTAGTTTTCAGCATTCATTTCCACAAAGATTTTGAGGTCCAAATTTTCTCCCCATCTTGCCCTTCCACCCACCCTACAATAGTGTGCATTCTGAATACCCCTTCCCCTAATCTGCCCTCTCTTCTATCTTCTCCCCCTTCTCTTATCTTCTTCCCCTTTTATTTTCCTGTAGGGCAGGATAGATTTCTATACCCCATTGCCTGTATATCTTATTTCCTGGTTGCATGTAAAAACAATTTTTAACATTTATTTTTAAATCTTTGGGATCCAAATTCTCTCCCTTCCTCCCTCCCCACCTACCCTCATTGAGATGGCAAGCAACTCAATACAGGTCATATATGTGTAGTCATGCAAAATATTTCCATAGTAGTCATGTTGTGAAAAACTAACTATATTTCCCTTCATCCTATCCCACCCCACATTTGTTCTATTCTCTCTTTTGACCCTGTCCCTCCTTAGAAGTGTTTACTTCTGATTACCCCCTACCCCAATCTGCCCTCCCTTCTAACATCCCCCTCTCTTATCCCCTTCCCCACTATTTTCCTGTAGGGTAAGATAGCTTTCCATACCCAACTGAGTGTGTATATTATTCCTTCCTTAAGCCAAATCCAATGAAAGTAAGATTCACTCATTCCCTCTCACCTTCCCCCACTTTCCCTCCACTGTAAAAGCCTATTTTTGCCCATTTTCTGTGAGATAATTTACCCCATTCTACCTCTCCCCTTCTCCTCCCAGTATAATCCTTTCTCACCCCTTAATTTTATTCTCCAGATATCACCCCTTCATCTTCAACTCACCCTGTATCCTCTATCTATCTGTCTATCTATCTATCTATCTATCCACATATATTTTTCCCCTGCAACTATCCTAATACTGACAAAGGTCTCATGAGTTACAAATGTCATCTTTCCATCTAAGAATATAAACAGTTCATCTTTAATAAGTCTCTTATGATTTCTCTTTCTTGTTTACCTCATCCATGTTTCACTTGAGTCTTGTATTTGAAAGTCAAATTTTCTATTCAGCTCTGGTCTTTTCCTCAGGAATGCTTGAAAGTCCCATATTTCATTGAATGACCATTTTTTTTACCCTGAAGGATTATACTCAGTTTTGCTGGGTAGGTGATTCTTGGTTGTAGTCCTACCTCCTTTGCCTTCCAGAATATCACACTCCATGCCCTCCGGACCCTTAATATGGAACCTGCTAAATCTTGTGTTATCCTGATTGTGTTTCCACAGTACTTGAATTGTTTCTTTCTGGCTACTTGCAATGTTTTTTCCTTGACCTGGGAACTCTGGAATTTGGCTATAATATTCCTAGGGGTTTTCCTTTGGGGCTGTCTTTCAGGAGGTGATAGGTAGATTCTTTCCATTTCTATTTTACCCTCTGGTTGTAGAATATCAGGGCAGTTTTTCTTGATAATTTCTTAAAAGATGATGTCTAGACTTTTTTTTTGATCATGGCTTTCAGGTAGTCCAATAATTTTTAAATTATCTCTCCTGGATCTATTTTTCCAGGTCAGTTGTTTTTCCAATGAGATATTTCACATTGTCTTCTATTTTTTTCATTCTTTTGGTTTTGTTTTACAATGTCTTGATTTCTCATAAAGTCACTGGCTTCCAATTGCTCCATTCTAATTTTTAAGGAAGTATTTTCTTCGGTGAGCTTTTGGACTTCCTTTTACATTTGGCCAATTTCAATTTTGAAGGCATTCTTCTCCTCATTGGCTTTTTGGACCTCTTTTGCCATTTGAGTTAAGCTACTTTTTAAGGTGTTATTTTCTTCAGTATTTTGGGGGTCTTCTTTAGCAAGCTGTTGACTTGTTTTTCATGATTTTCTTTCTTCACTCTCATTTCTCTTTCCAGTTTTTTCTCTACTTCTCTTACTTGCTTCTCAAAATCCCTTTTGAGCTCTTCCATGGCCTGGAACTGATTCATATTTTTCTTGGAGGCTTTGGATGTAGAAGTTTTGACTTTGTTGTCTTCTTCTGGTTATATGTTTTGATCTTCTTTGTCACCAAAGATTCTATTGTCTGACTTTTGTGTGCTGTTTGCTCATGTTCCCAAGCTAATTACTTGACTTTTCAACTCTTTGTTAAGGTAGGGCTCTGCTTCCTGTGTGGAGAATGTACTGTCCCAAGCTTAAGAGGTTTTGTGCATCTCTTTTCAGAAATATTTCTAGGGACCTATACATTTTCAGTTCTTCCAAGGTGGTATGATCAAAGGCAAGGAGTTTACTCCTTTCCTGGCCTGTGCTCTGGTCTATGAGTGACCACAAGCACTCGTTTCTACCTTGAAACTGTGAGGAGGATTCCCTCTCCTCCACCACCACAAGCTCCACCATGCCAATGCTCCTCCTCAGCCCAGGACCACCACCCAGAACTGTGACCCAGATCCAAACATGGGCAAAGCAAGAGAATCCTGCCTTAGCACCAGCAAAGAGATTCCTTCAATCCCACTCTTATCAGCCACTCAATCCCCCCACTGTCCATAGGCTGAGAGCTCTGGAAGCATCAGCCACCCTGGGACTGCACTGGGAATTGGGGCCGGACTAAGCTCCTCTCTCCCCCAGGTCCAACAGACCTTTCCTACTGACCTTCTAAGTTGTCTTTGGCATTTGTGGGTGAGAAGTCTGAACACTGACACACTTGCCTATGATTCAGTCCTCTGAGGCCTGCTCCAGGTTCGATAAGGCCCCATCTTTGTGCAGCATGTGCTGAACTGTGCTCCTCTCCCAGCCTGGTGCAATAAACCTTTCCAATTTACCATCCAGGTTGTCTTGGGCTGGAAATTTGTTTCACTCTGTCTTTTTGTGAGTTCTGCTGCTCTAGAATTAGTTTTGAGCCATTTTTTACAGGCATTTGGAGGAGTTTGGGGAGAGTTCAAGAAAGTCATTGCTTTTATTCTGCCATCTTGGCTCCACTCTCTCAAAGTGTTCTTAAGGATTTATGAATCACTGTTGTTCCCCTCTGGTTGTGGGAAAAAATTCAGTCTCTGATAATGCTCTGGTTTTAGTGTAGTATATTGGTTGAATTTTCTAGGATAGTTTGAGGTCTGTATTTATTCCTTGGGGATTTGTTGTCTGTTGATCCACAAAAGATAGTGAGATTCTGATAGGTAATTCTAGCCACAAGGCCATGTCCTTTAAGTGCTAAGTTTTTATAGCCTGCTGTGATATACTGTTTGGTTTCCACTAATAGTCTACATTGGTAACCTGGTAGGGTTCTTTAAGAATGACCCTTCTGCCATTTTGGTGGCAAAGACTTTACCCTGAATCACTATCACAAATCCTTTCATTTCTACAAAGAAATGGACATGACTTGATCATTTGTGTACTTCTTTGTTGTTGACATACTGTTGGCTGGGCTCATGCAGCTATCTCCCATGGAGGTTGTCCAGAATCTGCTCTTGCATTTTAGTGATTGCATAGGCTCTTTCTCTAGGTTAAGCTACCTTTTTTTATTAGGCAATTGGGGTTAAGTGACTTGCTTAGGGTCACACAGCTAGAGAGTGCTAAGTATTTGGTCTGAGGCCAGATTTGAACTCAGGTCTTCCTGACTTCAGGGCCAGCACACTATCCACTGTGCCACCTAGTTTCCCCTGGTTAAGCTACTTTCATCTACATTCAATGTATCCAATGATGTGTGTTTGATATCAGTTTTAACCATGGCTAGTAAAGTGATATCTACTTGTTCTAAGCGTATGCCTCTAAGTTTTTGACATTCTAAAAGTGTCTTCAAATCTGTTTCCTCCTGTTTGGTATCGAAATATTCACCCTGTCTAACTACTTTGGGATGATGGGCCCTAAGCTTTACTAATTATTGTAGAAGTTTTTGTTGTTGTTGTTGTGGTTGTTGTTGTTGTTGGGATACTTCTCCAGTCTGTTAAGGTCCATTTTACCAGGCCAAAAGTACAAGTTAAGACAGATGTTACATGGATGTTAGTTGTTTTGAATGTATTTATTCCATTCAGCTTTGATTTCATAATGCCTCTAAGTCTCCTAATATATTCAGCCACAGACTTTGCCCGTGGTATCTTTATGCTTGTTGTGTCTGCTGTACAGGAGACCAAAGTATTGGTAGGTATGGCCTTCATCCATTGGTACAATATGACCTCTGGATTCCAATTTGCTTGCTTTCATATGCACACATTAAGAATTTTACACTTATAGAGTCCAAATGACATTTTGATATCTTTGCAGAAAGATGCAATGAGATGAAGGAGTGATTTAATGCATTGTTCAATGGAGCCATAGTCGTTGGCTGGCTCGTAAGATGTTTTGATTTAACCCTTTCTTTAATTTGAAAGCTGTTCTTGGTTCTATCTAGCAGAGATGAGAATTATTTATGGCTAGTCAGAACCATAATGGTCTTGTTTCCTATCAAAAATGTCACATTCCATATCAAATGTACTTAATATTATTGTTTTACAGATATGTTCCTGCTGTATTTGGATCTATTTTATAAATTTTACAGTATATGAATATACCATTAGTAGGTGAACCAAAAACTTTCTTTTAATTTACATGGGCAGCATAAATATTATGGTGTGTTATAGCTGCTTGTCAATAATTTCACAATCAGTAATGTTATATTCTTATTCCTTCTCCCTTCCCTAGGACTTAATCATCAAACCTCAGTTGTCCTCTCACCCTGGAACTTCCTCAGCACTGAGGTCCATCTTCCCTTGGAACATCCCTCTGCCTCTCTGGCCTCATTCCCTTGCTAATGACTTCCTCCCAGGGCCACCATTTTGGTATGGGCTCAGGCTGGTCAGCCACCCTTCATTCCCTCCCTTCTTGGCTTTTGGCTCTCAGGACTTTGCCACCATGACACTATGGCCCAGTGCAGCCTTTTCCCCCTATACTTATTGAGAAGACAAGAAATAAAATAGCCACTGCATACCCTTGCTCACCCAAAACAAGAAAAATAAAGGGAAAAATATGCTTCAATCTGTACTTTGAGTCCATCAGTTCTCTATCTGGAGGTGAATAACATTTTACTTCATTATTCCTTTGGAATTACGGTGGATCATTTTGTTGATCAAAGTTACTAATGATTTAACAGCTGATTATTGGTGCAATATTGCTGTTACTGTATAAATTGTTCTCCTGGTTCTGCTTACTTCACTTTGCATCAGACCATATAAGTCTTGCATGGGCTCTTTCTCCAGGTTAAGCTACTTTCATCTACATTCAATGTATCCAATGATGCATGTTTGATATCAGCTTTAACCATGGCTAGTAAAGTGATATCTGCTTGTTCTAAACATATTCCTCTATATTTTTGACATTCTAAACTAGGTTCCTCTGAAACCATCTCTTTCAGCATTTCTTACAGCATAATGATATTCCATCACATTCATATACCATAACATGTTCAGCCAATTCCCAATTTATGGGCAGCCTCTTGGTTTCACATTCTTTGCCACCACAAAAAAAAACCACTATAAATATTTTTGTACGTATGGCTCCTGTTCTTTTTTATGATTTTCTTGGGGTGTATACATAATACTATTGTTGAGTCAAAGACTATGCATAGCTTTATAGTTGTTCTGCAGAATAGTTGGACGACTTCACAGTTTCACAAATTGTCCATTAGTGTACGTATACCTATTTCCTGATTTCTCCCCCAGTATTTGTCATTTTCCCTTTCTGTCATCTTAGACAATCTGATAGGTGTGAGGTTAATACCACAGAGGTGTTTTAATTCTCGTTTCTCTAATAATTAGTAATTTAGAGAATTTTTATTGAAAGCTTCAATTTCTTCCTATGAAAACTGCTTCTTAATATCCTTGGATGACTTATGAATTGGGGAATGGCTTCTATTTTTTATAAATCTGGATCCATTTTTTTGTATATTTAAAAAATGAAACTTTTATTAAAAGAACTTGCAAAAAAAATCTACTCCATTTCCTGTTTTTCTTCTCATTTTGACTGCATTAGTTTTGTTTGAGCAAAAACTTCTTTAAATTAATGTAATCAAAATTATCCATTTTATCTCCCATGAACCTCTCTATCTTTTGTTTGGTCATGGACTCTGACCCATTCATAGATATGACAGGTAATTTTTTCCATGCTCCCCTAATTTCATTATTATATCACCTTTGTTGTCATAATCATGTACCTATTTCGAGCTTCTCTTAATATATAGTGTGAGATGTTGATCTGTGCCTAGCTTCTACCAGACTATTGTCCAGTTTTCCCAGCAGTTTTCAACAAATAATAAATTATTGCCCCAATAGCTAGGATCTTGGGATTTGTCAAGCACTACAAAACTGTGATCATTTGCTGCTGTATATCATGTACTTAATCTATTTCTTGATCAACCATTCAATTATTTTTATTCCAGTACCAAATTGTTTTAATAATTACTGGGTTCTAAAACATTCTGTTATTCTCTTTCATTTTATTAGTGAATTCATCCCATTCACATTCACAGTTATGATTGCTAATTGTGTATTTCCTTCTTTCCTATTGTTTTCTATTTATCCTTCTGTTTGTTTGCTTTTTCTTTTAACTCTGTCCCCTCATCAAAAGTCTTGTCTGCAAGATGCTCAAGTGCTCAGATTCTCAACCAGCCTTTTGTTTTTATACAAGCTTTGCAAGGTCTGACCAAGTCTCTCCAGCAAAATCCCTATAGATATCCTGTGGCACCAAGTTGAAGTTGCTTTGATTGCCTGATTTAGTGGAGCTTTGTCTCAGCATTATTCACACCCAGTTCATACCTCTGATTTATTGATCCAACTGAGAACCCAGAATGCTCTGTAATTAGTGAGGTGGGGTGGAGAACATCTTTCTTTCATTTTGATTTCTGTGTGCTTGCTGGTAGTATGCTATTGTGTGGGTGGAGCTGAAGTTCGAATCAACAAAAAGCAACATGCATCCTTTATCTATAACCAGTAAAATCTGTTTTCAATTTTGTTTTGATATAGTGTTGACACATAACCAAAGCATTCATGGTATTGGTCCATTCATACAGATTTATGATTTATCCTCTTTAGTAGCCAGTGTCATCTTCACGGCAACATTTCCCAAAGGTAGGGTATTGCCTTTTCTGGTTTGGTCTGATGTATCTTGCCTTCTTTTGATTTTGGAACACAAAGAAGCACCATTTCCTTCTTCATCCTTTCTGTCAACCTGATTATCATGACACGGTCAGGTAAGGCTAACCTTTACATCTTTGTTGTCCCATCTATTTCTTGGAGGCATAAGAGCAGGTTCATCAGTGCCTAGAGTACTAAACCAGACAATGATATTCTCTGAGACATTTGGTCAGCATTCCAGGGCTCCTGCCAGGTCTTCATAGCTAGCATATACATCTCATTTCACATAAGGTCCTCATGCTACATCATCAGCTCTGACATTCTCTTACTCTGCCATTCTAAGAATCTTCTTCCCCATTACAGAAAGAATAGATTTAGTGTGAGGAAAGGATGATGATCATGATGATGATGATAATGACAATGATGATGACAATGATGATGATTCCCCCCTTAACAGGTCATTATACAGATTTGACCAAGCTATAAATGTATTTATTACATGCCCACTATGATATGGTATAAAACACTGTGAGCGATATAAAAACTATTTTTAAAAAATAGTCCCAGTTCTCATGGACCTTCAAATCCATTTGAAGAGCCAAAGTTAACATAGAAAATAGAATAACTCAAACCTAAACTATGTGGGTCAATGGAAGATCATGATGGCGAGAAATCTGTCTGGGCTACATCCTTCACAGAAGAGCTGAATTTGAATGAAACTTTGGAGTATGCCTAGACCCTACAGAAAGAAGAATTGCATGGCAAAAGCCAAGGTGGGAAGGATCATGGGAGGTGGGAGGAGGATGGAGGGTATAAAGGAAGATTGATGAGACTATCTTTAATGGAGCAGAGCATATATATTGGGAAGAAATCATAGGAGACAAAGATGGATACATCTTTGTTCATTGTCAATTATTGTTATTGATGTTAATTATTTCAACTAATTGTTTTGTTAAAATTGATTATCATTTTAAGCTAATTTGTAAAACTTTTCAACAATTCAAAAGTTGAATGGATTTTGAGGGAAGTTTTTAAGCACAGGTTATAAAACCACTTGTTTAGAAGTGCTGTGTGTAGTTCTCTGTGGGTAACAGATAGATGGCCTTGGTTGTGGGGCTAGTAGCCACAAAATATTCAAAGAACCAGAGGAAGGCTACTATCATAGTGGGTGGTAGTCTGGAGAAGATTTATTGAAAAACAAGGATGAGAATTACAAGAATCAAGAATGCCTGGAAGGTGTGGTTTGCATGAGCTGAGGAAGTGTCTGCACTGAATCCCTCCCTACCATAAAGAGTGGGAATCATTTCATTCATTTGTCCAATTCAATAGACATTCAATAAAGTCAGTCACTGGGCTTGATAGGGAAGATGCAAAGACAGAAAAAAAGCATCATGTCCGCAGATAAATGTAATACCAGGTCACAAGAAAGGGAGTGAGGAAGGAGTTTGAAGAATATTTGAGGAGGAAGGGAGAATAATTGGGAAGGGGAGATCAAGTCAACAAGCATTTTCTCAGCGCCTACTACATGCCAGACACTATGCTAAGCACTGGGGATAAAAAGAGAGGGAAAAGGCAATCTCTGTCCTCTGGAAGCTCTCAGCCATATAAGGGAGACAGAATGTAAACAAGCAGATATATATGGGGTAGAAGAAGGGTAATCTTAAAAAAAAGTCACTAACCTCAAAGGGGATTGGGAAGACTTTAAGCAAAAGATGTAATTTTAGCTGAGTCTTAGAGGAAGCCAAAGAGCACAGAGGTGAGGAGGGCATCCCAGGAGTGGGATAGTAAAGCTTTTTTTTTTAGCAGGAGAAAGATCTATTTGCACAGAAATATTTATAACAACTTTTTGTTGGGGCTATAGCAAAAAGCTGGAAACAAATGGGCACCCATCAATCAGAAAATGGCTGAGCAAATGATGGAATGTGAAAGTAAGAAAACAGTATTGCCCCTTAAGCAAAGGCAGGTTGGAGAGCTTCCTCCAGAGGAAATTGAGGAGACTTGGATGAACCTACACAGAAGAAAATAAGCAGAACCAGGAGGCCCATTTTTAGAGCAGTAGCATCAATGGGAAGGAAGACCACTTGGAATGACCTGAGAACTGTGCTGAGTGTAGGAACCCGGCAGGACTCCACAGGACTCAGGCTACCCACCCGCTGACTCAGGTCCAAGGACCAAAGGGCAGAATCATCCTGATGTTTCTGGATGCAGAAAAGGTAGGAATTTGTTTTTCTCAATTATATTTATTTGTTAAAAAGGATAGTGTGTGTGTGTGTGTGTGTGTGTGTGTGTGTATGTGTGTGTGTACGCGTGCACACATATGTGTGTGTCAATTTGGGGGGACTTGAGTGGGAAAGAGAAGCTAATATTTCTAGGAAAAAAATAACAAAAGAAATAAAAGAAGGTCAGTGAAGCATCTTTTTTAATGGATAGAGGACAGGAAAGATCAGAGCAAAATTCAGAAAAGCAGAGCATAGAAAGTAAGATTTAAAATTTGTCATAAACTGTTTTTGTGAATGGGCTATTGGAACTTCTCCATAATCATATGAGCATATGTCCATACACAGATATATACACAGGCATATGTGTGGGTGTGGATATGTGTGTCTATAAGCACACACTATATACATAAATAAGGACATACATACACAATCTATGTGTTGTCCATATGCATACATACTCATGTGTGTATGCACATATATACATGTCTACACATACACATATGCATATATAGATATAGATATCACAGATATACATACAGATGTACATGTGGTGGGTGGTACAAAAGTCCAAATTAGGCATGTAACGAAATGATGGAAGAGAATACTACCTTTAGGAAATTGCCAATCTCCTCAAATAATCTCAAATATCTCCCAGAAACAAAGGATCCTTTTTCTCTGCCAATATTCCTCTGTTGTTGTTGTGAGGTAAGACAAAGAACACTAGAGTCTTTGGAAAACGAGAGGTGAATATCACATAGAGAGCAATGGAGAGGTGCATTGTGGGTGTGAGCAGGCTGCTACATCTTACAGATGAGGAATTTCAAGGAACAGGAGTATAGGATGACATCAGGGAAACGTGATAGAAGAAATAAAAAGATAGGGTTCTCATGTGGTGAGAAAGAGGGAATTGAAGTGGACAGATATATTGATAATCTTGACATATCAGTAGAAATTGAGCCAGGCCTCCAAGGTCACAGGTATACCCCCTATGAGGTACCTATGAGGAATATACACTTGCTCACTGTGTAACCCTGGGAAAGTCACTTAACTTCTGACTGCCTTAATTTCCTCATGTGTAAAATGGGGATAATAATGCCACTTACCTGGTATAGTCATTGAAAGGATAAAATGGGATATTTGTAAAGCACTTTGCAAACCTTAAAGCCCTATGTAAATTATTAGTAATAATTATTACTTTATATTAATTATAATTAAGATAGTAATTAATAAGAGTGATTATAATAATAGTAGTTATTATTATTATTATTATTATTAACAATAGAATCTCCCGTGATGGGTGAGCCAGAATGGTCCCTGATCTGCTTTGTTAGAGGGAGCTTCCCAGAGAGGAGATCACAGATCATTAGAGTATTAGAATATATGGTGGGAGCTGTGGGTCTAATCCAGTTTTGAATAAGTTGAAACCCAGTTTTCCCAAGCATATTTGTTAAATGATAAATTCTTTTCTGGATTTTCTTTATTAAAAAAATGTCAATTCTTACCTGAAGTTTTTTGTTTGTTTGTTTGTTTTGGTTTTTTGGTTTTTGGTTTTGCTGTGCTTGGTTTTTTACTTTTAATCTTATTTATCTCACCCTTGATTTTCAGGATTTCTAATCTGGTGCTTCTTCATTGGTGGTGAATTCACCCTTTTCATTTTTGATACTGGATATTTGGTTTTCTGCTTTCTTTTTTTTTAAATTAAATTAACTAATGGCTTATCTATCTTAATGGTTTTTCCATAAAACCAACTGCTAGATTTATCTATTAGCTCAATAGCTTTTTTTTTAAACTTTCAATCTTATTAATCTCACCTTTGATTTTCAGGATAAAAATTTCAATTCTTTAGAAAAATTACTGAAAGTTTGTCTAATGCTAATCATTTGCATCCGTTCAGTTGGTATCTCTGGTGCATCTAGTTTATTCCATTGGTAGATTGGTGTAGTTTATTGTGTTGTTCTATCTATCCAGTAGGTTTAATGATAACCACTTTGCCATCTATTTAAAGCCTGAGTCTGCCAGAATTCTTTCCTTAGCTTTTTGTTTCAGCATGTTTCTTGGTATCATCTTTGCCCATTTAGTTTTTCAGGTAAATGTTATTATAATTTTATCCAATATCCTGAAGAAATTCCTGGTAAATCTTGCATCTCAGCACTGCCCACTTTGACTTTTCCCAAAGGGATAACCTTGGGCACTCTTCTACCCATCCAAGGAGATGTGAAGTGATGGCATTTCATGGGGGAACATGGCAAAAAAAAAGAGTCAAGCCAAGTCTTCAGGACAAAAGCAAAAGGGAGGATTGTGGAGCATTTGGAGTCATGCAGAATTAGTTCTGACACAGGTGCTCCCTAGAATTTATGAACTTCCTTTTACATGGCTTCTAGCTCTAGGGTTTTACTTGACAAAGAACATTGTTTTCAGGAATCCTATGAATGTGCCAGCCCCAGGCTCCTCCAGGTACTTCTAAGGACTCAAGCACATTGCATGAAATAGCCCACATAGCCTGTTGCCCCAGGCAACAACAATGGCTGGTCAATAAATGAATGATAAACCTACCTCTGTAACTCACAAAGAAGTGATGCTTTCACCGTGGAATTACCAGTACCCACAGTGGTGTTCAGCTTTCTTTGTCTGGAAAATGCAAGAATGATTAAAATTCACCAGATTATAATGCAAATCAAATTCAATCTTAACTTCATTTCTCTTTTCTGATGTAAATATTTCAGTTCTAACTCATTTTTAAAGGAAAACTCATGAATTGAGGAAATTCTAGAATAGAATGATTTGTTCTTTCCAGAAAGGCTATTTTTATTTCTGTGAGACATGTCTGATTATTTTGCTAAAAATTTTGCATAGGACAACCATTTCTCTCTGAGAAACTCTAGAAAAAAAGCAAAAATCAATTCATAACTTATTTTAATGCCTCAAGGCTCTACAATTCCATTCATTGCTGTAGGTATTCCCTGCATCCCTCCATAATTTAAGAGTCTTTAAGGGCAACTGGATGAAACTAGATGAATCCCCATGAGACCAGCATGAGGAAGAGTCTCTCCAAACCTAGAAAATTGGGAACTTAGAGAGCAAATTAGTCACCATCACCGGGCCAGTCCTTGACAGTGTCCCAACTTGATAACAATGGCTAGATCTTGAGCCCTACTGCCTAGCCTTCCAGAGCCCAGGGTCATTTGTTGACCCCAGGGAGACACAAGAAGAACTCTTTAATTCATAACTGTTATCAAAAAATGCCAAGGTTTCTAATCAATCTACTGAGCCAGATTGTGACAGGACCTGCACCTGCAATTACTTTTTTATAGAGAACTCCCTTATGAGGAAATTCTCTGTACCAAAGCAGGTTGGTACCCAGGATCTCACAGCTCATATGTGACAATGAGGACTTGAACCCAGCTCTTCTGGCTCCCAGGCTTTCTATCTGCCATGTCAAACTGCCTTTGCTTTTTTTTTCCCTTTGATAATTAATTAATTTATTTTTAGTTTTCAACATTCATTTCCATAAGACTTTGAGTTGTAAATTTTCTCCCCCTCCCACTCCTTTCCCCCACCCCAAGATGACATGCAATCTGATATAGGCTCTAATTATACATTCATATTAACCATATTTTCCCATTAGTCATGATGTAAAGAACAATTAGAACTAATGGGAGGGACCTTGAGAATGAAGCAATAAAACAAAACAACAAAGGAAAAGGAGAGCAAGTAGTATGCTTCCACCTGCATTCAGACTCCATAGTTCTTTCTCTGGGTGTGGATAGCAATTTCCATCATGAAATTTTTGGAGATGTCTTAGATCCTTGCATTGCTGTGAAGAGCCAAGTCTATCAAAGTTGGTCATCACACAGTGTGGCTGTTACTTCATACAATGCTCTCCTGTTTCTGCTCATTTCACTCTGCATCAGTTCACGTAAGTCTTTCCAGTTTTTTTTTTGAAGTCTGCCTGCTCACATTTCTTATAGCACAGTAGTATTCCATTACATTCTTATACCACAACTTGTTCAGCCATTCGCCAATTGATGGGCATCCCCTCAATTTCCAATTCTTTGCCACCACAAAAGAGCTGCTGTAAATATTTTTGTACATGTGGGTCCTTTCCCCATTTTTATGGGATACAGATCTTTGAGATACAGACCTAGAAGTGGTATTATTGGGTCAAAGGCTACACACAGTTTTATAGCCCTTTGGGCATAGTTCCAAATTGCTCTCCAAAATGGTTGGATAGGGGCAGCTAGGTGGCACAGTGGCTATAGCACCAGCCCTGAAGTGAGGAAGACCTGAATTCAAATCCAGCCTGAAACCAAACACTTGACACTTACTAGCTGTGTGACCCTGGGCAAGTCACTTAGCCTTAAAAAAAAAAAGGTTGGCTCATTTCACAATTCCACCAACAACACATTAGTGCTCCAATTTTCCCACATCTTCTCCAACATTTATCATTCTCCTGTTTTGTCAGGTTAGCCAGTCTGATAGGTGTGATGTGGTACCTCAGCATCATTTTGGTTTGCATTTCTCTAATCAAGTGATTTAGAATATTTTTTCATATTACTACAGATAACTTTAGTTTCTTCCTCTGAAAATTGCCTATTCATACCTTTTGACCATTTATCAATTGGGGAGATTGGTGTTCTTATAAATATGACTCAGTTCTCTATCTATTTTAGAAAAGAGGCCTCTATCAGAGACACTGGTTGTAAAAATTCTTTCCCAGTTTTCTGCTTCCCTCCTAATCTTGGCTTTGTTTGTGCAAAATTTTTTTTCAATTTAATGTAATCAAAATTATCCATTTTGCATTTTGTAACATTCTCTATCTCTTGTTTGGTCATAAATTCTTCCCTTCTCCATAGATCTGAAAGGTAAACAATTCATTACTCTTCTAGTTTGCTTATAGTATCAGTCTTTATATATAAATCCTGTACCCATTTTGACTTTATCTTGGTATAGGGTGTAAGATGTTGGTCTATGCCTAGTTTCTGCCATACATTTTTCCAGTTTTCCCAGCAGCTTTTGTTAAATAGTGATGTCTTATCCCAAAAACTGAAGTCTTTGGATTTATCAAACAGTAGATTAGTATAGTCATTGACTGTTGGGTCTTGCATACCTAACCTATTCCACTGATCCACCACTCTATTTCTTAGGCAGTACCAAGTAGTTTTGATGATTGCTGCTTTATAATACAATTTAAGATCTGGTCTGGCTAGGCCACCTTCCCCTGCATTTCTTTTCATTAGTTCCCTTGATATTCTGGACCCTTTGTTCTTCCAAATGAATCTTGTTATTATTCTTTCTAACTATAAAATAATTTCTGGTAGTTTGATTGGTATGGTGCTGAATAAGTGATTAATTTAGGTAGAATTGTCTTTTTTATTATATTAGCTCAGTCCACCCATGAGCAACTAATGTTTTTCCAGTTGTTTATATCTGACTTTATTTGTGTGAAAAGTGTTTTGTTATTGTGTCCATATAATTCCTGGACCACCTTTGCTTCTAAGAAAATGACTTTGAGTTCATTCACAGCTCCTGCCTCTTCCTTCTCCCTTGAGGCTCTTTCCCAAACCACAGATCTGAGCATGGTACCAGTCCCCCAACTCCCTCATCCCCTCATTCCCTTCCTTCCTCCCTCCTTTCCTCCCTCCCTCCCTCTTTTCCTTCCTTCCTTTCTTTCTTCCTTCTTCCATCCTTTCCCTTTTTCCCTCCATCCCTCCCTCCCTTCCTTCCTTCCTTTTTTCCTTCCTTTCTTCTTTCCTTCCTACCTCCCTTCCTTACTTTTTTCCCTCCTTCCCTTCTTTCTTCCTTCCTTCCAGCTCCTACACAAGGACTTTCCTTTTCTGATCTTTCCCACCTCCCTGTTATTATCACTCTCTCCTTCCAAAAATCACTTCTTATATAATTTTTATTCACTTATCTGTATATACATTGTATTCATTGTGTCCAGAAGAATTTGTTAGGGTGGGGATAGGGGCCCCTGTCCCAATTAATGTAAAACACAGAAGGCCCAGACCTTTCCACTGAATCAACCTATGTGTCGAAAGTGTAACCTAGCAGGGAAGGGCTTTGGTCACTGGAGAAAGCTAAAAGATGTCTCACAGAAAATGCCTTGTGATTGGCTGAAAACAACAGACACGTCTCTGGGCCTATTTATGACACAGCCTGCTGACACAGCATCTCACATTCCAGGAGCACTGAGATGACTGATGGTCAAAAGAATTGCCCTTGGGGAGAGATGCAGTTGTTTCCTCTCAACCCCATGGACCAAGTGATGACTGAATGAACTGGAAAATGTTGGAAGACCTGGAGTTTCCATCACACTATTCACAGCAGTGACCCCCAGCAGCGTCTACATAAGAGACACAAGGAGGAAAGCCAGCTTCACTACTCTGCAAGGGCACCAACCTTCTCTTCAAAGACCAGCAGAGAACTACACCTAAGGAAACTTCACAAGGACTCTACCAAAGAAGGAGGGACTTCCAATCCTCATGAGCTGTGAGTTTACCCTTTGGTCACATGTAGCATCCAAGTTTGAGTCCATTCTCCTAAGGGACTACAGATGTCCAAGGGGATAGTGTGCTCCCTGTAACAACTGTCCTTGCCTTAACTACTTAAAAATATCCTTTCTAAGATCTAATTACCTCTGGCTAATAATTAATATGGAGAATACTGGATGGAAGCAGTAGTACTATGTCATGTCAACCCACCCCCCCCATTCAATAAACTGGTGGTTCCCTATCACTTCCAAGGTGAAATATAAAATTCTCCTTTTTGGCATTAAAAGCCCTGCACAACCTGTGCTGGCCCCACTTTCTAGTCTTCTTAAGTCTTACACTACCACATACTGGCCCCCAAAAGGCAATTCATTGACACTGGTCTCCCTGCTATTCCTTGAACAAGAAACTCCATCTCTTGGCTCCCAGCATTGTCTCTGGCTATGCCGCATGACTGGAACTCTCTCTCTCCTCCACTCTGACTATGCCCTCCCTGGCTTCCTTTAAGTTAGGAATCCCCTCTTCTACAGGAAGCCTTTCCCAACCCCCTTAATTCTAATGCCTTCCTTCTGTGCATTATTTCCTATTTATCCTGTACATAACTTGTGTATACACAATTGTTTCCATGTTGTCTCTCTCATTTGATTGTGAGCTCCCCAAAGGTGTCATCTTTTGCCTTTCTTTGTAACTCCACTGCTTAGCACAGTGCCTTGCATATAGTAGATGCCTAATAGATACTTATTGACTGACTCTAACTCCTCTGGGTTACCACTAGAATTCTGAGGGTAATCATCAGTTTGGACTCTTGTCCCACCAGTGGAAGTGGACTTAGGGAGATGTGCACATTGGGGAGGAGTCATAAGCTGCTTCAGGGAAGGAACTATCTCCTTCTTTCTTTCTTTCCTTCCTTCCTTCCTTCCTTCCTTCCTTCCTTCCTTCCTTTCTTTGTATTTCTAGGACCTGCATAATGCCTGATACTAAATAGGTGCTCAGATATTGAATTGAATTGTTATGAAGCGAATTGAGCTGAATTTCTTAGGTACCTCACACAATTATGGGAGGGTATGTGTGTATAGATACACACATGCATATGCACATATATGCACACACATGTATGAACTCACCACAATATATGTGCACATATACACACATACGTACACGTATATGTACATATACTCACATGCATACACATGCCTGCATGTGTGTGCATACATGTACATGTGTCTGTGTACATTAAAAGAAAATATCATGACGAGGCAAATGGCCATGAGCCAGACCAGTGCATCCATCCCATCTGAGTCTGGCCTTCTCACTTCTGTTCAAACTGTGATGCCTCTCTGCTGCCTCTAGGATCAAATGTAAGTTCTTCTGTTTAGGTTTCGAAGCTTGGCTCCCACCTCCCTGACTCTCTCCCCTCCCCTCCTCACTGTGATCCAACCAAACTGACCTTTTTGCTGCTTCTCACATCAGGGACTCCATCTCCTCCCCCCTTGTCTTTGTACTGGCCATTCCTCATGCCCAGAATGCACTCCTACCCTGCCTCCTAAACCCCTTATTTTCCTCAAAGCTCTGCTCAAGCACCTCCTTCTACACAAAATCTTTCCTGATCCAGTTTTTAGTCCAAGGCCTAGCACATAGTAACTAGTTAATGGATGCTAATCAACTGAATTAGTGACTGATCCTCAAGCTGCTAATGCCCTTGCCCCCTCCCAAATGTACCTTGTGTTTATTTTGTCTCCATTTTGAATATAGTTTTTTGTGTATATTTTACATCCTCTGAGACAATATAAGCCACATGAGGACAAGGATTGTTGTCTTTGTGTGAATAGTACCAAGCCCAGGGTCTGGCACGTAGTTCATTAATCACTTGATTGATACAGTCATTTCAGTCAAATTACTGTAAGGATGAATCTGTGAGACAATGTGAGATTTAGAACACCCAGATACAGCTGTCTATCTCCTTTATCCAAAGAAAGTCGGCCTTCTGATGACTAATTTAGACCAAAGTAAACTCATCTTTAAAAAACACCAACTTTTCTGCCAATAGCAATTCTAGATTCTTCAGTGACACATAATAAAATGCTGAGGAAGATTTAATAGGGAAATTACATTCTTTAGAAAAGCCAAAAATGAAATCAGAATGACTACATAAGCAACAGCAAAAGATCACCTCGTAATGGATAAAGATGACATTTCTAAGGCCTGGTACTGCCGTGCAGGGCAGTTTGCAGGAAATTAATTGGATATTGGAGAAGTAGCATTTTTCACAGTTACAGAATCATAATTCAGCTGTCTTTACTTGACAAGGTCAATACTTACCACAGCATACATATACTCGAAGAACTGTGGCTGAGACAGTCCCATAACATTGAGATCAGTTTCTGCATCATTTATGATGATGGGAAGAAAGGGAAGAAGAAAGGAAGGAAAGAATGAAGGAAGGGAGGAAAAAGGGAAAGGAGAGAGGGAGGGAGGCAGAAGAGAGAGGGAAAGAGGGAAAAAAGGAGGGAGGAAGGAGGGTGGGAGGGAGGAAGGAAGGAAGCTTCCTGCTTTACCACAAAGATAAAAGAAAAATGGAGGAAACTGAGTTTGATTTATAATTCATTTAAATGCTCAGCAGGCTGATTTTCATCCGCTTTCTCAAGCTGAGAACATGGCAGACAAAAGCAGCTGTTTGCTTCAGCAGACACCCTCCTCCCCCATGTTATGGCAGGAGCCATTCTGAATCAGGATCAGATGATATGAGCCCTTCCATGGCATTGCAGCAACTCTTACAGTGTGAGACATCTGTTGTTCATTAAAAAAACACACAAATCATACCTAGATCTTGAACTTTATCATTTGCCATTGTCTCCAAACATGTTTTTCCCCCAGAAATTAAAGTTATGCAGAAAGAATGAGACAAAAAATTGAGTGGGTCCAGATAACTGTGCAATGCGCAAACGACTTTTAAAGGAATCTGAACACTGAAATACATGGATTCATTGAGTAGTCATGAGATTTGAGTGAGAAAAAAATCCCAGCCATAATGAGAAAGTGACGTGAGGTTTGGGATTATCCATCCCCCATAATGCTCTGCTTTGTACCAGCTCTGTAACCTTGGAAAGATTACTTCACAGATGCACCTTGATCTCTTCTGTGCTGAATTTAGGGTCAAACTCAAGGCTCTCTCTGATTGCTTCCACTGCTAGAGCTTGTTCAGTTACCACTGGACTCTCTCTAGGGGTTGTTCCCTGTATTCTGATGGACAAACTCTCAGCCTCTGCTCCGCCCCACCCAAATCCACTTGAGATGCACTAATCTTTTCTTCACATTCTTCAATGTTCTTGGGTTCTGTTTTGCCCTCTGAAGTCAATCAGTGCACCAATTAATAGGCATTACTGAGAACCTAGGCATCACGGGTATGAAGACAAAAAAAAAGGAAAAGAAGCAGTCCTTTTCCTCAAAGAGCTTACATTCTATTAGGAAAGAACAATATGTACCATATAAATAGCTACAACAGTTACTCAATTTAAGATCCTAATCAATCCTGGCCAGTCTTGATCTGTCTTCAAGGCATGTCCTGGTGGATATGCAGAGATGAAGTATCTCAGTCAGCTGCCCATACAATTCCATGTCAAAGCTGAGTGACAGGGATTTTTGATCTGCTTGGTTCTTCCTATGTGGGTTGCCAAGACATCTTTCTGACTGACCATCCTAGATACTTGATAATTAGACAAAAAACTTATCAAAGTGGACCTGGAGCATTTCAGGGCACATTTTAATGAACAAAATGTTATTTGCAAATGGAACGTATGGAGTATTACACCATCAATAGGGAATTCCTCCCCGATGTGGACATTTGAAGGACAGTTGCCAGGACAGTGGCTACTCCTAAAGTAAGCATACGCTTCCCAATTTGCTACCTCACTTAATGTCAATACTCAACAGAGAACTGAGCAAAGTTCTCCACATGATTCCATCTGTCATGGAATCCTCTTTGATCCTAGCATATGGGTGGGAGACTCTTCATTCTAAAGGAGCAATTTTGAAAACGCTTTTGAGATCATCTGGGTTTAGAGAAGAAAACTATTTTTAGCATTTAAAAACTCTTTAAGTTTTACAGACTCAGAGAAATTTTTGTATTTTCTTTCTGTTCCACTGCCATGTTTTATTCACTGCCCAGAGCACCTATGTCCAAGGGCTTTTGTAGTATCTCCCAGAAAATCAAAAGAAAACCATAGAAACTTTATTATTGTATTCCAAGGTATTATAACTCTCCTTAGTGCACTTGAGGAAATGAAGGTTGTACTCCTAGTAGAAAGGATCTCATTTAAAAGCTATAGGGAGATACTAAATTTTGACAATAAACTGAGGGCACTCCATGAAGACAAGTCCATGTGCAAATGATGGGCTTTGCAACAGGGATTGGTCAGTAGAACAGCTGCTACATGTGAGCCTTCTGATATTAGAAAAGTGGAAGAAAGGGAAGCAGATACCATGGGGTCACTGCCTTCTACTCACATGCTGTCTGCATGTATTGTCTAGACTAAGGGAAGAAGAATGAGCCTGGCCTTCCTTTAAAACCCAGGCTTAATCGAGAAAGTCAGAGATTTCCATGAAAGAATTAGGGATCATTATTGTTGCCCAGAGAAGGCAGCTAGTCATTCAACTATGACCCTCTTGCAGGTGTGTGCTGGTAAAGTTTAACAATTGGCTTTCAAAATAAATACATAAACTAATTAATCAACAAACAAATTAATGAGTAAATAAATGAAAAAGTATGTAAGTCACACTTTATCATTTAATTTCTATCATCAACTTTCTTTCAAGTCTAACATTCAATGAAACAATAAGTCAAAACCTGATTTGTAGAATTTACTGATTTCTGTGGCATAAATGCTCACAATGAAAATTTAACAATCATCTCTCCCCCCTCATTTCAAGCTGGCTCCAGCACATTCCTGCCTCTTCCTAATTTTCAGCCTGGCAGGTGCCAACATATACAATGAATCCTCACAGCTTCCTGAGAAAAGTTCTTCCTCACTGTGCTCAATTATTCTCTAAATAGACAATAACTCTCTTTACAATTCAACTGAAAAGCACATTATTTTGCCAAGTCCTATTACAAAGCTAAATATGAATGAATTACAGAATCTATAATTAGGAGGAAACTCAGGAGCTATCTAGTCAAACGTACTCATTTTACATAAGGGGGAACTGGGGACCAAGGAAGTTGAGTGACTTGCCCATGGTCATGTAAGTAGCCAGCATAGATTTGAAGCCAGGCCTTCTGACTCCAGAGCCAGAGCTCTTTCCTACCTTCCTTCCCAATCTAGCAGTTAACTCCAAGAAGTCCTGTAGAGTAAATTGAAGTGTTAAATGCATCCCTGCCCTGAAACTACGTTGGGGTAGAGACCAGCACTAAATCATAACACTTTGGAAACATCCTACAAGTTACAGGCAATGCCTTCCTACTGCCTTGTGTCAATAGTATAATCAGCTACAGGTCAAACAATAATGCATTGCTGATCAGTGCAGGATCTTTCTAAAGAATCTGGATTAGATAAAATAAAAATAATTACTAAAATTTGAAGAAAATCATTACTTAATGCATATTCCAGAAATTCTATGAAATAACCAAGTAGGTGACACAAAAACACTGACATCTTCATTGATTTTGAAAAGGAAATTGGCATCCCTAATCTCGAATTTTGAAAGGAACTTTTCGAGTTTGGCAGCATGAATCCAACAGAACCAAAGCAGAGTACCAAAGCAGAGTAATCTTAAGAGCTGGCATTGGCTCTAACCATCAGGAATGAACTCATCTTCCAACAGTTTTTAACAGAAGGTTTAAAAACATTGCAACACGTACACTCAACAATGTATTCTGTGTTCATTTCTAAGCTAAGACCCAGAAGAGTAAAAAGTGCAGCTGTCTCAAAACATTCCCAAGGATAGGCATCCAGTGCCACCATCACAAAGTCAACATGAGCAAGCTATTGAAGATTGGTGGAAAGCAATTGGAAGATGACATGCATGTCTAGTTGATACAGGTGGTAGAAAATGTGAGTGCCACATTGCCCTATTAAAGGCAACCAAATTGAAACACATAGCATGGAATCCAGAAAACCAAAAATGCATGAAGTTTACTTTAATCAACAATTGAAAGCAAATGGCAAAAGATCAACATGATACAAGGATTCAAGGCAGTGATTCAAGGTCAATTGAAAACCGGACTAAAGCTTTCGAATTAAAGAATTCAGAGGCAAGAGCAAACACTCCTCCCCAAAAGAAAGAAGATAAGGAAAATTTCAGGTCATCTATGTGATCAAAAGAAGTCATACCAAAGGACAATGCATATAGTATCATGGAATGAAAGATGACAAATCTCCATATTGAAAATATAGACCCCAATGTCTCCTGTAGAAATCAAATAACGACCCTGATTGTAACCAGACCATACTCTGTTGCCCACACTCATCCATACCTAACATTTATCTGGATAAAAACCTAAGAACAATGTTTTTAGTCTCCACAAAATGTTCAATTTCTAAGCAATACTGAATAAAAAGATTTTTCATCCACAAATCATGTGGGAACAGATTGGGGGTACCTATCTTCCCTGTTGTCCCATCTGCTACCTCAGCTGTACTGAGGATGCATTCAGTGAACCTACAGAGGATGAGCTCCCACTGTAACACTTGTATTCAACTGTCAAAATCAGTTATTTTGCCTATAACTGTATAATAGCCCACAGGACATGAAAAAATAAAAGAATTGTAGGAAAACAGTGTCCATTCCCAGGACCATCGCTGTCTGCATCATATTGAAAAAGATGAGCAGATGATGATAATTCTCATCTTTATGGTGTGATTTCAAGTTGCCAGCTTGCTTTTTCCCCAACTACTCTTTGAGAATTATGACCCTGCTGTCCTTCATTTTCAAAGTGTACTGATGATCGTAAGTTTACAGATAAGAAAGCTAAGGTTCAAAAATGCTTTTTTAAAATTTTAAACAACTTGCTTACTATCACTAGTCAGTGGCAAAGAAAGATTCCAATTTAAATCTTCTGACTCTAAATCCAGTTCTTAAGACACGAGGTCTCACTCCCCCTGGGTTCCTGAAAACCCACTAGCTGACAATTGTCCTTGCACAGGACTTTTTATTTAGAAGCTGGAGGGCACTCAGAGATCATTGGGCCAAAACCCTACTCTGACAAAGTCATTCTAATAAAAGGCTGAATTTTCAAATGGAACCCTAATTTGAAGGGTGCCTGAGTCATGTTGCGGACACAGTAGCCAGATTTCTAATTTCACAGGAGTGGCATTTTTATTTTTGAATGTCTCAAGAATCAGAAAGCTTCTATGCTAGGATTGTTATAGAAGAAAAATGTTACAGTCTGGCATGTCAGAAGAATTCACCATCCCTCAAATACCGCCAAGAATTCTAACCTCAGTGCCCACGGATAAATGGCATGTGCTCATTTCTATAAAACATCAAATTAAGATCAAGCAAAGGCTCATTGCAATTATATTTTCAATATCAATGCAAGAGTGGAAACTGATTGAGCAGATTAATTCCCTAATCTTTAATCTCAATAGATATGGAGACAAGTGGCATAATGTGTCCCAATTCTCAGTCTTCTCTTCTCTCATTTACAGCCCATGCTCTGGAGGGAGACCTGACATTTAGCACTTCCAATTACCATATAAAACATGATTACGGCAAACAGGAGACACTTCGGCTTACAGCCTTCCATCATAAAGTTGACTTGTTTAGTCCAATAAACGAAAATGTGCCCTGACAAAGCAGCTCCTTCCAAAGGACTTTAATGTGTCTTCACTGTTTAATTGATAACTTGATAACAAGTTAGCTTCTTCCTCTTTGATCCCATCCTCCCAGGCAGGCCCAGAAAAGAGCCCTGACCTGCACTGTCCTGAGCATTTTCAGCTACCACCAAGGCCTTCCTTGCACACCCTGCCTATCTGCATGTGCACCTGCACGGAGAACCTTTCCAGAGACTGCTACCTCTACACCAAGAAAACAAAGTCCCCCACACCCTCCACATCCATCCCAGGGAAGATGCAATTCAGCAAAAAGACCACATATCAACAGGAAACCAAATAAGATGTATATTTTTTTCAGTTGTGTCCAACTTTTTTTTAATCCCATTTGGGGTTTTTTTGGCAAAAATACTGGAGTGGCTTGCTATTTCCTTCTCCAGTTCATTTTACAGATGAGGAAACTGGCAAACAGGGTTAAGTGACTTGCCCAGGTTAACCAGTAAGTATCAGAGGCTGCCTTTGAACTCATGAAAATGAGTCTGTCTGAGTCTGTGCCCAGTGCACTATCCACTGCCCCACCTAGCTGGCCAAGCTATGCACAACTTAATCTCCAATAAGGCTCTTACCCTCCAAGGGAAGGAGCACTGAATTCTGTTCCCAGAATCTCAATGGGAGTGATTTAGAGACGTCTACATGTGTGAGAAATGTTCAGAATTAACCACCTGGGTCAATTGCTAACTTGAACACTAACTTCAGCCTTTTTATTTTCCTCTTTCATCTAAACTGAACTTTATTCTTCTCTCTGGCTTAATAGATGAATGTGGTTTCCCCCTTCAAACACCTCAGTTGAGCCATAAGGAAAACAGAAGGATGTACATTGCACAGTTTACTGTCTTCCCTCTGGGGAATTTCACATAGGTAGGAGCCAGACTCAGGGGCTCCATCTCAGGCTGGTTCTTCCCATCTCACCAAGTGATATACTCGCGCAGTGTATTAGTAAGGTGAGTGAGTGTGTGTGTGTGTGTGTGTGTGTGTGTGAGTGTGTGAGTGTGTGTGTGTGAGAGTGTGTGTGTGTGTGTGAGTGTGTGAGTGTGTGTGTGTGAGTGTGTGTGTGAGTGAGTGTGTGTGTGTGTGTGTGTGTGTGTGTGTGTGTGTGCACCTCTATAGATGCATGTATTGTGTAGGGAAATATGAATACATGTGTAATTGGCATGCCCAGGCATTGTCCTGACACTGACATGACCAAGATCAAAGTCTTCCCCCAATAAGGGATTTTTCTGGTTATGACAAGGTCTCTTTGATAAAGGTGTGAACTGTTTGTCCTGCTCTCTGTGACCCCATTGAAAGCAGGCTGAGGAGAGTTGGTTAATTTGTGGCCAATTCATACATCTGGGCTCATACTTTTGGGTTTAGCCTTAAAAAAATAAAATAAAGTCAAGCTAATTCACAAGACCTCTGACAGGGCAACGGTGGAGCTGGAGGGTCAGAAAAATAGAAAAAGTCAAGTGGAGCTTGCAAGGACTCAGCTCCCATTTAGTGGGACAACCTCTCCCAGTGAACAAGTGCTCTGGCAAATTCTGTGCTCTCAGGACCTGGTAGGTCTCCACAGTGGGCAGAAACAGTGGCTGGCAGTGGGGCAACAGCAGTGAGTGCCCAACAGCGTGTTTCCTGGACCGAGAGAGGAGCCCCTCTCCTGAGCCACAGGCTGCAGTAGGAGTTAGCCAAAGTCCTTCTGGGTCAGACAGAACTTTCTCTGAAATCCTGTCTCAGACATTTGCTATGTGTGTGGCCCTGAACAAGTCAATTAACTCAGTTTGCTTCAGTTTCCTCATCTGTAAAATGAGTTTGAGAAGGAAATAGCAAACAGTATCTTTGCCAAGAAAACCCCAAATGAGGTCAGGGAGAGTTGACCACAATTAATCAACAACAAAAAATGCTTAATACAAGATGGAGGGAGCTGTGCTCAATTTGTGATCCATGCACAGCTAGGAAGAGATGGCCAGAACACAGCATGAAGATGGCTGCAGGGCAGCATGGGGGGAGAGGACTTCTGAGTCCAAAGGGCATCCTTAGTGCTTTTTTCAGAGGGCCTGGATTCCTCCAGAGTAGGCCAATGGACCACAAAGCCACAAAGATTAGGTTCTTCTTCTAGGAGAGATAAGGGGGGGGGGGGAGAAGAAGAGCCCACTCAGGAAGGAGCCATCTTTTTATTTTATTCTGTCCCTGCCTCCATCACTGACTTGTCATGAGACACTGAGCACAGAACCACATCTTCCTTCCCACGTCAGCATGAAAAACAGATGGATGAGTTTTTCACAATGGTGTTGCTCTTGGGAATGAGAAAGAGGCTTGCAGTGTACTGAGAGCCTTCTGGAGAGCCCTACTACTCCAGACCATCATTTTACAAAAACACACACAGTTCCCAACAAATGAAAAGCTGCCAAGAATGTTCCAAGAGTCCAAGTGGAGCTTTTGTAATGATGAAAGAAGACAATATCTCTTGTGGGCTGACTGTCTAAAAGGGAAACTGAGGCCTTCATTCAGTATTACTACTGTCCCTCCCCAGACCCCTTCTGTGGGGCAGGGGGAGATGGAATGACATACTGAGCTCCCCAGCAGCCCTCTGCTCTGATGACAGGGCTCCCACCTAGACACCCTGCTCCGCCATGCTCTGAGCTGCAATGCAGCCACCAAGTCTGGGAGCGTGAGAGTCGGTGAAAGATGAGCATCTGTCCTTTCCAGGAATCTATTTTTGCTGAGTGTTCTCTAGCAGACAATAACTTTTCCTCAGGGAGAGGGAAGAACACCTTGCTTTGCTGGCAGGATTAATGCAGATGGGGCCCAATGCTCTGGCCTTGTCATCCAAAGAATAATCATAAAATAGAGCCAAACTGGTTGTGCAGTGTACTTACATCTCTAGTGTTCCAGTTGACTGCGTAAAAAAATGTATAGGAAAAAGAGCAAAGAGCATTTTCTGGGGTAATTCAATTAAGGAAGCATTTACTAAACACACTGTGCGTCTGAGCCGTCCTGGCCTACTTGCTTTTCCTCACCCACGGTTCTCCACTTGCCATTTCCATGCCTTAACTCTTGACCATCCCTCCTGCCTGGAATGCCTTCCCTTCTCCAATCCACTTCTCAGTGGAATCCATGGCCTCCTACATGACTCCATTCAAGTACTTTAGCATGAGATCTTTCCCATGCTCCCCAGCTGTTGGGCCCTACCCCTCTAAACTCTCTGGCTGCTCTGTATCTTATCCAGGCCTTCCTATTATTTATATGTTTAGCCATTTCCCAACTGATGGGCATCAACTTTGTTCTAGTTCTTTCCTAATCTGAAAGGAGCGCTAGGAGTACTTTCATGTATGTGTAAATGTCTTTCTATCTCTGACCCCTTTAGCATGTGTGCCTAGCAGTGGGCTCTCTGGGTCCAATGGTATGACCATTTAGTCACTTTTTTCCACCAGATTTCAAATTGCTTTTCCCAATGGTTTGGCCAATTCAGAACTGAGTGTAATAGTGTGCCTGTTTTCCCCAGCCTCTCCAAAACTGACTCTTCCCGCATTTAACCCTATATGCCAGCAACTGTCATAAGCACCGGGGAGACAAAGAGAGAAAAGTACCTGCCGTCAAGAAGCTTCTACTCTAATGGAGAAGAAAACATATAAACAATAGGAAGGCCTTATTAGCATACCGAGCAGCCACACTGGTAACAGCAACATACATACAAAAGTCTTAGTGTCATTTTAAGCTTATTTTAAAAAGCTGTATGTTAAAGATAAAACTGATATTTACTGGAGAAGGGAGGGAAGTCATGTAAAAACAAAGCAATATAACTTTAAAAAAGGAAAGACTTTGTAAGCTGCAGAACGAGGAAAGTAGGTCACCTCTAAGAATGCCTTGACATTGTGTACATATACTCCCTTTACTCAGAGATCTTTAAAAGAAAGGCAGCTTACAACTGTTTGGCCAGAATGGGATTGGCCTTGCCCAGAGGTAAAAGCAAATTAGACCACTCCGGAGCCATCAAAAGACTTTGTTGCTTTTCCTATTATGCTAATTTTTTTCTTGAAATATTTTCTGCCCTGTAGTATTAATCTTTTGGAGTCAAATAAAATGTGCTCATCTAAAAGCCAGAAAGACTGATAGAACCCCTGGGTGTTTAAAATTAAAATTAAATCAAATCAGCTACAAAATAGAAAACTTTATAGGTACGGCAGGCAGATCATTTTTTCCACATTCAGGAATGTTTATAAGACCTCGATCTGGAAAGGGCCTCAGAGACATGAGGGAAAAACCAAACCAAACTGGACTCCTCCTTTTCCGTATGAAGAAACTGAAGGTCAGAAAGAGAACATGACTGGCCCGGGGTTCTAAAGGCACTGAGCTGCTACAGGAACTTTGCACCTGGGTCTGTGGGTACCACTGCCCATGCATCCTTCCACCTCGCCACACTGGAGAGCCAGGGTCCACATCTCTCATCTGCCACTCTAGCGTCACCGCCATTTCCATTATATCCCAGCACCCTCCTAATGTCTGCCTCTTTGGATGCTTATGAGCAATGAGTTCCTGCTCAAATCCCTCAGCCTCCCTGAAGCTGTTTCCTTACCTGTAAAATGGGGTTAATAATTATTTCATAGGGTTGAAAGGATCAAATGAGGAAATGCCTATAAAGGACAGCAAACCACACAGCACTGACTAATATGAACGCTTATTGTTATTATTCATAAAGATCACCTATGGAACCAATGGCTTTAACAACAACAAAATAATAAGCCCTCCATGGATGTTCCCTTTTCTGTGTTATCTCCCACCATGCTCCACCTCTCCTCCAGCTAGGTGGCACAGTGGAGAGAGTGCTGGGTGGTGGTGGTTGTCCTTCCTTCTTAAAGAGGATGAAATTGACATCATTATGTTGGGGTCAAGGCACAGTGTGTCCAGGCGTGGCTAATCAGACCAATATGAGCTCAGAAGACTCTACCACAGGTCAGGCACAAATAGTGAGGCCAGGAGTCAAGAAGACCCGTCTTCAGGAGTCCAAATCCAGCCTCAGACACTTATTAGTTGTGTGACCTTGTTTATCTCAGTTTCCTCATCTGTAAAATGAGTTGGAGAAGGAAATGGCAAACCACTCCAGTGTCTTTGCCAAGAAAACTTCAAATGGGGTCACTGAGAGTTGGACAAGACTGAAATGACTAAACAACAACCACCAGCCCCCAATTACAATGTAAGCTTTATAAAGGCAGAGACTCTTTTTCTTGTGTATATCTGCCTTCCTTTACTTTACCCTGTGTCTGGAACACATAAAACCTTTAATAAAAGCCTGTTTCCTTTCCTTTCCCCATTGTCCAATTCCAGATATTTAAATAAGGCTTCTGGAGATTCAGGAGCATTTTTTTAACGTCATTTAAATGTTTACTTTTATGCCCAAGCTTTAATATATGATAAAATCCCCTTTTCCCAACAGAAATTCACTCAGTTCCCAATAGGTTTGCACATACAGAGCCCCAAGCTCCAAGGTAACTGAGAGCTTCACCTCAGTTGCTTATTAGGACCGTCTACTGATTAGCCTCCAATGTCTCTCTGTGGTAGGAAAGAGACCCATGGTTCTTGATGATTAAGCCTGTGGGGCATAAATTCTGCTGGAGAAGGCTTTGAGTATGGAACTGGCGGCAGACTGAGAACTACATCCTATTCATTGAAAAAGAAAACAACTGCAATGAGAAAATGAGGATTCTTGTGCCAACATCAATAATTTTTGAAAGATCCTGGAAAACAGGAAAGGTCCTTCAGGATGGGAGAAGGGAAGGGGGGCATTTTCTAACTTTCAGAGAGAGACAAAGACAGACAGAGACAGAAACATAGAGACACAGAGATAGAGATACACAAACACAGAGAGAAAGGAATATATTCTTCAAATTATAGAGTGGTGAACTTTAATTTCTGGCAAAAATTTTACAATGCTTTTATAACAGATATAGTTTGCAAACATTTAGAAAGAGAAAACAAATTTGCTTTCATCAAGGATAGGCCATAGCAACTAACCTTATTTTTTTTAATAGGTTATACATTTGACTACATATTTTCTTAAATAGTTGACATAATTTATGCAAATTGTTTTCTTTCCCGCCTCAAGATAACCAGTAAAATGAAATCCATTTTTAAAGTACATTCTTAAAAACCATTCAATCTATGCTCTCACTTCTGGGAGCCAAGATGGCAGAATAAGAAATTACGTCGTGACCTAAAGCATGATTTTAGTAAAAGCTGCTGAGAAATATGTGTGCTCTTCAAAATTCCCATTTAGAAGTGACCAAGGCCCAGTGGATAGAGTACTGGACCTTGACTTGGAAAGACCTGAGTTTAAATCTTGCCTTAGATACTTGTTAGCTGTGTGACCCTGGGCAAGTCATTCAACCTCCCTTTGCCTCAAATTCCTCAGCTATAAAATAGGGACAATAATAGTGCCTATCTCCCAGGATTGTTTTGAGGATTAAATGAAATATAATTGTAAAGTGCTTAACACAGTGCCTGGTACATAGATTCTATATACATGTCAGCTATTACTATTATTATCATTATTATTATTAAATATTATCTGTCCAACCACTGACTCAGATTTATATTTTCCTTCTTATCTTTCTTTTGCATTCTTTCAGCTCAATGAGAAGAATATTAAAGTCTCCTTTTATATTAAAAAAATATTCAATCCACACACAAGCATATTATTGTTACATGTGAAAAGCCAAATAGACTCAGACAGCCCCTGCCCTCAAGGAGCATAGAAACTGAAGGCAGAGATAGCTACTTAAGAGGTATATGCAGAGTAGCAGGAAGGGGACCTTCGAGGGAGAGCTTTGAGGGGCTAGAAGGCTACATAAGATCCCTTGAAGAAGACACAGTTTGACTTGAGTCTTGAAAGAAACATGGGATGAGGAGAAAGAAAGAAAGAATATTGCAGGCATGGGAAAGAGCCAGTGCAGAGGCACAGAGATGGGACATAGAGGGTCATTTGTGAGGAAGAGCAGGTAGATTGTCTTGTTGGACCAAAGAATGCATGGAGAGGACTAAAGTGTTTAAAAAAATGGAAATGGGGGGCAGCTAGGTGATGCAGTGGATAGAGCACTGCCCCTGGAGTCATGGAGGACCTGAGTTCAAATCTAGCCTCAGACACTTGACACTTACCAGCTGTGTGACCCTAGGCAATTCACTTAACCCCATTGCCTAGCAAAAAAAAATGGAAATGTAAAAAAGGGGATCAAGTTGTGAAGAACCTTAAATGACTATTTGATTTTATTTGTATAAAAACAATCTTTTTTTATTATACTATGTTGAGGAAATGCTTGTTTTATTCCATAAATTAGAAAGAAAGAAAGAGAGAGAGAAACAGAAACAGAGAAACAAAGAAAGACTATTTGATCTTGGAATAAAACTGGAGTTTCTTGAGCAAAGGAGTGACATGGTTGGAACTACCCTTTATGAAAATGACTTTGGCAGCTGAGTGGAGGATAGATTAAAGAAGGTTAGGGAGACCAATTAACAGGCTGTTGCATTAGTTGAGTGAGAAATAGTGATGACGTAAGCTACAGTTGGGTTGTATGTGTAGAGGGAAGGAGATTGTACATAAGAGGTCTTGTAAACGTACAAATGACAAGATTTGGTAAGGGAAAAGATAAATGGAGTGAGCGACAATGAGGAGTAGAGGAGGAGTCTGAGGCAATAAACCTTGGAGACCAAGAGAATAGTTACATCTTCAACAGTAATAGAGAAATCAAGAAAAGAAGGTCAGAGGAAGGGAGGAGAGGGAAGATAATGAGTTCAATGAAGATCCAGCAAAGGAGACTGAGACATGGTCAGAGAAATATCAAGAGAATCAAAGGAGAACAGTATCATGAAAACCCAGAGGACAGGGTATTCAGGGAGGAGGTGATCAGCACTGCCAAATGCTGTGAAGAAGTTGTAAACATTGGAGATAAGAAAGAGCTCTTAGATCTGACAATTAAGAGATCATTGATAATTTCAGTTCCAGTTAAACAGTGAGGTTGGATGCCAGTTTTCAGAGAGAAAAAAGGGGAGGCACCAAATATGGGTAACTTTTTCAAGGAGTTTAGCAGAGAAGGGAAGGAAAGATATAGGATGGTAGCTAGCAGACCTTGCATATATTTGTACACAGCACAGAAAAAGCCTGCAGAGAGTGGAAATCAGAGAGAGAAAAAGAGTGGGGATGATGGTGAGGGCAAACCGTAGGAGAAGTTGAGAGTGGAGAGCGTCACAGATGAATGGATGTAGGATGACCTTGGGAAAAACCTTTGACCATTTCTTGAGGAGATGGAAATCTTGGAGCATGGTCACATTTTTTTGTGTGAAATATGAAATGAGGTCCTCAGTTCAAATGGGAGAAGGGTGTCCCAAAGAAGGCTTGAGGAGAGATGGAAGGGTTTAAAAGAAGAACTACTTTGAGTGAAGTAGAAAATCAATGAAAGAAAATACCAAGTAACAGAAATGAAGGGGAGGTATCCTTCAATTTAGAAGTATGACTCTAATATTTTACTAGAAGTAATATTGTCATCAAAATATATTATGGACCACCAGAAAAGAAGAAAATAGATTAAGTGTTGAGGAAACATATAAACCTGTCACCAAAGCAAGCTCCAGTAGTATTGGGGTCATCAGTTACATGACCATCAAGAGGCACCAAAGATTGAGTTGTTAGTCATTTTGAACCAGCTTTAATAATTTGATTCTTCAAAGGCAAAGGAATCAAAACGGGAAATTCTACTCTGCATCCATTTCATAAAAAAATGGAGGAACTGGTTGACAGAGGAAATCTGGTGTGAACCTTGGTAGGAAGTGGTGCCCTCATCTTTCTAATTTTTCAATATTCTCTTTGGGTTGTTTGGGAGTCAATATTAGCCTTCCTTTTTGATTCCAAAAGGACACAGTATTAATTGTCCCCAGAATACTGTACTCTGCCAATCACTGAGGTATATAAGTTTGAGGAATTCAAGGTTGGTGTTGGAGCAAGGAGATACAGATTAATTCAGCAAATGAAAACTAGAAAGAATCCTAAATAAAAAGGTAAACACTTGCACTATCACAAAGGAAAACCTTCTAATGGTCCCCACAACTCAGGGAACAAAACAGCCACCTCAGAAGACCCTCTGAAAACACAAGAGCCTCTCCAAGAGACTTTTTTCATGCCTGCCCAGACAGAACAAGATTGCTGGGAAAGAGCCCTGCTTGGTGCCAGCTCAATGGTGGTGTGCAGCCAGGTAAACTGAAGGAAAATGAAATGGAAAAATGTCGCTTAGGGCAGAAGGAGAGAGAGGAGCCATACAAAGAATGCCCAGCAATTTGGGGTTTTTTTTTTTGGCAGAACTAGACTTTATTACCTTCCATTGTCATGGTCATGTGATCAAAATGAGAGTAATTTGTGCCTTCTCCACAGTTCTCAAATGCACTGTCTTTCTAGCTGGCGGCCATTGTATGATTAACTCAGTAGGTTATCTGAGCTACACTTCAGATAGGTAATCTCTCTTCTACTTGAAAAATTATCTTGGTAACCTTTCTTTTATTTTTAATAGTATTTTATTTTTCCCCAATAACATATCAAGACAAATTTTAGCATTCATTTTTACAAGATTTTGAGTTCTAAATTTTTCTTCTTCCCTCCCTCCCCTCCCATTCTCCTAAAATGGTAGGCAATTTGATATAGGTTATACTTGTGCTATCATGTAAAATGTATTTCCATATTAGTCACAGTTGTAAAAGAAGAAACAGACCAAAAGGAAAAAATTATGAGAAAGAATAAAGTAAGTGAAAAAAGTCTGCTTTGTTCTGCCTTCAGTCCTATATCTGGATGTGGAGAGCATTTTCCTTTGTGAGTCCTTTGTACTTTTCTTGGATCATTGTGTTTCTGAGAAGAGTTGAGTCATTCAGAGCTGATCATCACACAATACTGCTGATACTGTGTATAATGTTTCCTTGCTTCTGCTCATTTCACTTTGCATCAGGTCATACAAGTTTTTCCAGAGTCTTCTGAAATCTGCCTGTTCATCATTTCTTATAGTATAATAGTATTCCATTACATTCATATACCACAGCTTGTTCAGCCATTCCCCAGTTGATGGGTATCCTCTGAATTTCCAATTCTTGGCCACCACAAAAAGTGCTGCTATAAATATTTTTACACTTGCAGGTCCTTTTCTCTTTCTTATGATCTCTTTGGGATATAGACCTAGTGGTGGTATTGCTGGATCAAAGGTCTTTGGATTTATCAAACACTAGGTTACTACCTTGGTAAATGGCCTGCATCATATATGCTAGTAGATCAAAGTTCATATTGACTAGCTTTGTGACCCTGGGCAAGTCACGTTTGCCTGCCTCAGTTTTCTCATCTGTAAAATGGGGGGGGATAACAGCATCTAGCTCCCAGGGTCATTGTGAGAGTCAAACAAGAAAATGAATTATTTGTTCCAGAGCCTGTTCTAGAGCCTTCTGAGCTCATCATGATCTACGCAACCACAGTCAGACATGCTGTACCTTGACCCCAACATAGCTGTGTCATTTTGGTCCTCTTTAAGAATAAAGGACAACAAGCAAATTCACAAAGTACATTGTAACATGAGGCACTTATGAGTGAGTTCTTATTAACATTAGCATCATTCTATCCATTTTTAGTTAATTAAGGAAGTAAATCATGGAACCTGACAATTGGGATGGGTGTCAAAGGTCATCTAGTCTGAAGAGCAATTCTTTTTACCACAATCCCTTTAATTAGAGGCTTCTCCCAGAACCTTCATTTAAGGAGGGTGCCCAGGCCACTCACCTCTTCATTTCTTACCAGCTGGTATTCTGGAATGCTCCATGATGGCCCCTGCCAGAGTAGCTCCTCCTCTGCAATGTTCAGTCTCCTTTTGTGTGCTATCTATCTCATTAGAATGTGAGATCCTTGAAGGCATGAGTCATCTCTTTTTCCTTGTATTTACCTTCCCAGTGCTTAGTAGAGTGACCACCACACAGTAAGTACTTAACAAAGGCTTAGTGAAGGATTGATATTCCTTACAAACAGCCATCTGGTCTCTGCTAAAAAAAAAACAAAAATAAAACCTATCCAATAATGCAGTCTCATTACTTGAGAGACACAGGTCTAGGAGAGAGCTACAATTAGCATCAGGAATCTGCATTTGAATCTGATACCAGTACTCTGCACTTGCTTTCTGTGTAACCTTAAGTCAGACACCAGCTTGAAGTTTAGTATTCTCTCCTGTAAAATGCATACACTAACACCTGTGTTACGCACCTCAGGGTGTTTAACGAGCAAGACACAAGTCATTTGAGTCACTCTCTTTGTTAGACTTGCTTTCCTTTCAAGGAAAATTGCCTCTCTGCAAGTCCTACCCACAGGTGCCGGTTTTGCCCATGAGGCTCAAGCAGGGTTGGTCTATCCCCATACTACATATGAGCATTTTACTAAATACTCAGCAAGTTCTATAAGCAAGTATTTTCTCAGTTATTTAGGTTCCTCAAAGGGCAATGGAAAGCCGTGAATATGGTGAATGCAAATACACTGAAGTGTGTGACCAACAATGACTCTCTTATAAGAAGTGGTATAAATGACAAATAGCCAAAGCAATAGCAGCTACTCTAAGAGAATATAACCTTGCCTAAACAGGGGAAAGAGCCTTTAGGATGGTGGGAATGGCTATTGGCTATGCACACACTCTACCCCTTCTATGTAAGCAGACTAGAGGATTTTATTAAGTAAATGAATACCCTGGTTCTCTTATATCTGGTACAACTGAAAATGGATCCCAACTTAAGGAGGGGTTCTTCTTGGAAACTGGTGATGCTAAGATTTTAGAATGTCTCATTTTATGATAAAGGTGACTAAAATTATTTGATTTTATTCTTTTTTCACTGATCTTGTTTAAGTGCTTTTTTGGTGACTATATAACTCTCTGGTTCTGGAAGGAACAGGCATGACTAGTGGATGAGGGCTGAGCCAATATATGATGTCACAATTGACAGGTACCCCTTCATTAAGAACAGAGATATTACAGTGCCTGGCAGAGTACTGGGTGGCTGATAATCCCCTATGGTAGTTACAGGAAAGTATAAAAGTATAAAAAAGATTCCATAAGGCAACCTGTTCCATGCTCATTGCCATCAAAGATTCACCAAGCCATAGACCCATTCCATTTTAATAGTCACAAGAGTTGCTAGAGCTGGAGGAAGGTGACATTTGCCTCAGATATCCTTTTCTGAAGGTGAATTCATTAATTACATGATAGCTAATAAAAACTACTTAGTCTTTTCTATGGAAATTACAGCTAAGGGTTAAAAATTGAATAAGATAATTGACAGATTTCTATGATAAAAAAGACAATTTAATGGATTTGTGTCATTTTTTAAAGAAGATGAAACTGTACTTTCATATAAATTGTTTCACAATTAGAACTAAAGATCAGGTGCTTGAGTAAAGCTGACTCACCTTTGCACTTTCTACATGTCAAATAAAAACCCCAGTTAATGTAATGAGTTCAACCAATAACACAAAAGAAATATGAGATGTGCAGATTTAGACACGTCTCCACTCCAAATGTTCATATCAACTGTTTGTGCCTGACCTGTGGTAGAGCCTTCTCAGTTCCTATGGGTTTGATCAGTCACAGTCGGACACATTGTGCCTTGACCCTGACAGAGTGATGTCATTTTGGTTCTCTCCAAGCACAGGACAATCAACCAACCAACCTCATCTGAGCCCTAAGAGCTGCTTCCAATTTTGCAATAGAATTGAGAAGGAATTTTGAATGTTTAAAGGTACTTCTTGTTGCCATCAAGGAGACCACTTTCATTTAAAAAAAAATTCCCATAGATCGGAGGGATTTTGGCCACACCATGCCTGTACTTCCAAGTGAGGCTTTTGGTCCCCAGTTGCATTTCAAAGAGCATTTATTTGTGTCTGCAATTATGGGACGGGTGTCAAAGAGGACTTTCAAAGTTTCTCAAGTAAGTAATTCACTTTAATTTTTCAACTTCACAATGCAGTACTTTGTGAATATCACAAATGATACCCTGACAATGTCTGTGAATCATAGCAAGACCATGGTTCCCTGAATATGTACAGCAGGTGATGCCGTGGATAGAGTCAGGAAGACTTGAGTTCAAATTTGACCTCAAACACTTATTAGCTGCAATTACCAGGGTTATTTCATAGAAGCAACTTTATTAACTTTACTTCTTCATTCCAAGGGAAGCTTGTTTTCTTTTTTAAATGTATTAAAGCATTAGAAGAGGAAGAAAAAAAATCTTTGAGTCAGCACAATTGTGCTCCAGCAAATCATACTTAATTAGAAGTATTTTGCTGCAAGTGTCCTTTACAGTGCTGCCAATGCAGCAGAATAATGTTAATTCTTTTCACCAATCAGGAAATAAATTTGATTACTTGGCAAGAAAATCAGGTTTTCTCCCAATCTTGTTAGTTCCAAAAGTCTCTCTCTGGGTTGTTGGTATGGCATACCTCCCTAACCCAGGGCCTGTGTGGCCTTTGGGAAGACGATGGTGCAGAACACAAGGGGGAAATAGCGAATACACCTGGCTGCTTGCTCTCTTCCTTCTTTACCACTCCACCTCCATGCCAATGACTGTGGAGATCCAATCCATTGCTCCCTTGCTGTATCTCACCCACCCATAGCACTCACCAGAGGTCTGATTGAGAGGTTGAGGGGATCAGAGAAAATGCTCAGTCTTCCCTTTTGTTGCTCAAGCAAATCAAAGTGCTTCTTATCCATATTAATCTTCTTGTAGGAAGAAAAGTATCTATGACCCGGAGGAATATAAGATCACACAATCATGGATTCAAAGTGGAGGGAATATCAGAGGCCAAAGAGTCCAACAAACTCATTTTACAAGAGAGAAATTGAAGCCAGGATAGTTAGGTGACTTGCCCAAGGTCACACAAGTAGAGAGCATCAGGAACAGAATTTGAATCCAGATCATGACTACAGAACCAGCATGATTTCCACAGTATCACATGGTCAATGAAGCCTCTGCTATCCATTCACTCAAACAGAAGCTGGACCAAAGCCTTCCTCCAGGGCATGCCTCATGATGTAGAGAGAACCTGGGGCTCTTGAAGGCCATGCCAATAGTGCAGAGTCTACAAACCAGAAAATATCTGACTATGAGCCTGGCAAAGAACTCTACACTGGCTGCTGCAGGCCCATCTGGGCCCTGGTTCACGTAGCTTTAACACCAGGTGACTAGAGATGAGGTGAGCTGATTTTTTGAGGGGTGGGGAAGGCTGACAAGAGAACTCATGAAACTGTTTACCGTAACCTGGGGTGGTTCATTATTTACATCATGGATGGAATGCCTTCACCAAAGAAATGCTGATCCCTGACATGGATTCAAGAGTTTATCTCACCTAATAGATAAGAAAAAAGATAGAAACATTCAGCTGTACCAATCAGCTAGGGACAATGTTAGAATGCTTTTCTCTGGCTCAGCTTATAATTTATGGAATAAAAAAAAAAAACGTTTCCGTAACATAGTACAATAAAAAAGATGATTGTACAAGAAACTACCAATCTTCTATGCACAACTTGTTATTGCTTTCAAATATACAACAAAATTATCATGTAAATTTATTTTTCTCTTCCCTCTGCTCCCACCTTAGAGATGACTACCAATAGATACACAAACAGATGTATGTATGTATGTATGTAAATACACATGTAAATACATACACATATATACATATATACTTGTATATGTAAAATTACTCTGTACATACTTGTATTTATTGATCATTTCTCTGGATGCAGATAACATCTTTCTTCATATATCCTTTATGGTTTATTTGGGTATTTATAATAGTCAAAATAACTTATTTGCTCAAAGTCATTCTTCAAACAATATTGTTGTCACTGTATACAATGTTTTCTTGGTTCTGCTCATTTTGCTCTTAATTATCTCATGCAAGTCTTTCCTTGTTTTTCTAAAATCATTGAGCTCATCAATTCTTATAGCACAGTAGTATTTCATCACAATCATATATCATAACTTGTTCAGCCAAAAAAAAACATACATCTTAGAATATTTGATCTCTAAGGGACCCCACAGATCATTTCACCTTCTCCTCCTACCCTCACCCCCATTTAACAGATGAGGAAACAGACCCAAAGGAGTAAAGTGAGGTATCCAAAGTTCCCCACACTTTTAGTCTGGCTTAAATTGACTTTAGCTGGTAAGCTTTGGTTTTGGATAAAAGAAATGAATGGCTCTTATTAACAATGACAAAATAATTGTGCAGCTCAGAAAAGTTTGGTAATCATTCTTAGGAGGCATATCAAATTCGATATGAAATACAGAGTAAGATTAACCCAGACCCCAACCTAGGATACCTTGTCTAGTCTATGAGCATTCTAGAGTAGCTCCTCCCCAATCCAGTTATTGAGGGAAAGGAGAAGTAATCAAAGCAGCATCAAGCAACAGGGTCATGAATACTTATCTCCCTACAAGGAGACTAATGTGAATAAAAATTGCATTGATCAATGTAAGCAACAAGATGATAGACTGAACATGTTCAATGTTCCCCACAGCCTCTAAAACAGAAACTATGTAGAAAAGATAAAGCAACTTTAGCTACCTCCATGATCTAGAATACCCAGAATCCAAAAGAAGGCTTTAAAAAAACCCATACCTAGGAACTGCACTCACTGACCCGGAGCTCCATCTCCTATGCTACTGGTGTCAAGGTTACACTAGCAGCATTGGACCCCAGGACCCAACACATGAGTTGGGGCTTGGAACAAAACCCAACCCATCCCATTTCTCCCTCTGTCTTTCTAGTGCCATGAAGAGTCTGGTTCCAGGCTACATAAGTTTGTTTGGAAAGTAACAGCCAATGAGTATGGCAGGAAGCAACCCTTCAGGAGCAAAATCCTGCTGGGTGACACAACCTCATAGCACCAGTGCTGCAAAGCTCTGAAATGCCCAAAGGGAGTGGGACAGGACACAAACACAGGACTTCATGTGTGTTTGGGGCAGCTATGTGGCACTGCATAAAGCCAAAGGGAAAGAGCACAAAATCCAACTGGAGTCACTTCTGACTACCTACAAGTCATTCAGGGCAAAGCCTGAGGCTAGTGAACCCTGAATTGCCCAACAGAAGAGGTGGATGAGATCTAGTTTCTGAGATTCAGTCACCAAGGAAATTACCATCAGAAGGAACAAAGTCAGAAAATGTATAGGGGGAAATAAGGATGGAAGTTGGGGAGACAAATTACCAAAGCCTTTGGGAAGAAGAAAACTCATAGACCTTGAACATAAACCAATAATCAACATGGAACACATTAACAATAGAAAGAAATATAGCCTTCAGATATAGTAAACAAGTTTGGGCATCTAAAAATAATTACTGGAAAAGAAAAGGAAAACAATCTAATACTTGATGAGACAGAAGACCCTGTGGAATGTGAGGAGAATATGGAATCACAACTATTCCTGAGTGGTTTAAGAAAGACATGAGAATTATGACAGCAGAATTTATGTTCTGAACCATAAAATTGGGCAGAAGAGAAAAACTGGAATCTGCAATGGCCTCACCAACACCAACAACAAACAAACAAAAGAGAGAATAATAGAGAATGCAAACACACAGAAGTGAAGGACAATCTAGAAGAAAAGCAAAAAAAAATAACAAAAGAAAAGCAAGCAAAACATACTGATCTTGAAGACAGGATGCAGAGAGACAACCTAAAGATCATAGATCTCCCAGAAGAACATGACAGGACAAAAATTTTAACACTATGATGGCAGGAAATAATAGAAGAGAACTGCCCAACAGCTTCTGAACATAGAAAATGAAATACTAATTGAAAGAATTCACAGATCTCTGTCAGAAAAAAAAAAAGAAAAACCAAATGCTACAAACTCCAAGACACGTAGTGGTTAAATTGAACAATTCAATTCAGAAACAAGAAGTTCTACAAGTCATCAGAAGAAAGATTTTTAAATACAAAGGAAAGGACATTCAAATAACACGAGACTATTTTGTGCCCACCAGAAAATATAGGAGGAAATGGAACAATATGTTCCAAAGAGCAAGAGAGCTTAGGATACAGACTGGGGTGAACAAACTGGCTTGTTTAAGCTTAACTATAAATGAAAAGAGATAAGAGTTCAATAATAAAAAAAAGTTTGAAATGTGTTTAGAAAGAAAACCAGAAGAGATTTTATTTGCTTGTCAAATACCCCAAATAACAGAAATGCAGGAAGAGTGAAAAATGCAGCAGGCAAGGATGGCAATAGCAATAGTAACGACAGAGGGGCCAATAAGAAAATCTTTTCTAGTTGTACACAAGGAGATAAGAGTGAAGGTGGAAATCTGGGAGAGGCAGCAGTGAGGAGACAGACGGAGGCATCATGGACAGAAGTGGGCAACACCCTGACACAGGTAAATGTGTGAGAAACTGACACAATTGGATGGATGGGAACAGAAATACAAATCCAAACACAATCATTCATGTTATTCAGTCATGGCTAACTCTTTGTGACTCAATTTGGGATTTTCTTCGCAGAGATACTGGAGCACTTTGCCATTTCTTTCTCCAGCTCATTTTATAGATGAGGAACTGAGGCTATCAGGGTTACATGGCTTGACTAGAGTCACACAGCCAATACGTATCCGAGGCTAGATTTGAACTCGCAAGAATGAATCTGCCTGACTTCAGGCTCAGAACTCTATCCACTGTGCCATGTAGCTGCCCAAAATAATCATACTATTCATTATTTTCCCTATGCCTCCTAAACAGCTTCAGGATTCCTCTATGTCTTTGTGTCTCTACATTCCTGTGTGACTCTCTGTGCCTTTTTGTTTCTGCGTCTCTGTCTTTCTTTGTCTCTCTGTCTCTGTGTCCTTCTATCTGTTTCTCTCTTCTCTGTCTTTCACTGTCTGTCTCCTTGTCTTCATGGCTGTCTCTCTATATCTCTATCTCTGGATCTTGGTCTCTCTTTGTCTCTGTCCCTCTGTCTCTGTCTATCCCTCGCCTGTTCTACCTCCTTTCCTTCCCCTCCTCTCTGTTTCTATCTGTCTGCCTTTGTCTCTCTCAGTCTCCATCACTCTTTTTTTCTTTCTTTTTCCCTCCCTCCATCCTTCACTTATTTTTTAAAGGAAGTAAAGATTTTATTTCTAGCAGGATTACAGGACAAAAAGCCCCTAGTTTTATCTTGCCTATCCAGCCTTGCTAACTGAGGCTCCCAAGGTGACAGTTTGCATGGATCACAGTTGGTATCATGTGATTGAAAATGAGCTAAAAACAATTTCTTTACACTAAGTCAATACAATGCACTTACACAGTGCAACTCAAAAACAAAGGAATACAGAAGACAGATGTCACCTATGCCTGAAGGCTAATGCTGTCTGGCTGTGGCTTTTAGCATTTAAATAATAAAATGAGGTCACTCTAGGGGTATTGGCTAAAAGAGCAGAAAACCTCTTCATTATAGAATTAGAAAAAAAAAAGCCTCATCTCAGCCTTTCAGGGCAAGAACAGCAATTGGCAGCAGAAAGCAGCAAAGGGCAACCCAGAGGAGTGAACAACCAGCAGTGTAGAAAACCAGCCCACAGCTGGAGGATGCTGTCAGCCCAGCTCAGTGACATCCACAGCTTGTTGGAAAGGATAAAAAGGAGCAGAGTCACTGGCAGAGAAGGTTCTAGAAGGGATGCGCTAGCAGTGTAAGTTGACCTGACTGTACATGTTTCCTATCTCAGCTGTCCATGAGTGGGACCTCTCCATACAAAGAACTTCTACACATGTTTCTTCTTCCGCCATGACACAGTAATTTGTGGGAGAGCGTAGCCGCATGGACGTGATTGAAAATGTATTCAGCTGTGCTGCTCAATTAAATATCCATTATAGCGTGTCCTCTTGAAATAACATAACTTCTGGTTAGTCTGGTAAAAAGATCATCAATGCTGGCCTTGGAGCTGGGGTTTAGAATGGATGCTGACCTAAAGTACTGATCCAAGAGTAGCTTGGGGCTACTCTGGGCAAGGGAGGCAAGGGAGGAAATGGGATGATTGAGAGGGACCTAGGCTATCATTATTACTTTAGTACATCAGGAGATTTTTCCCCAAAACTTTCAAATAACTGTTTTGTCAACTTTATACCAAGATAGAGAACATATTTGGTACAACTAAAAAGACCGAAGGTATAAGGAGAAATAGCTATGCCAGCTATAAAATGTTTCACAAAGGGTTTAAGCCAATGCCTTCAATCCAAAGGCAGCTAGGTGGTGCAGTGCCTTGAGTATTACACTAGGAGTCAGGAAAACATGGGTTCAAATCCTGCCTTTGCTATCTGTGTGACTTCTATTGAACCTCAATTGTCTCATCTATAATATGGGAATAATAATAGCCCCTACTTTCCAGGGTTGTCGTGACGATCAAGTGAGATAATAGTAATAGTATACATAAAGCACTTTGCAAACCCTAAACCACTGTATGCAGGTGAGCTATCATTCATTCTGTTTCATTCAACATTTATTAAGCACGCACTGTCTGCACAGCATTGTTCTAGACTCTAGAGACAGAATAAGTTTTAAATGAGATATTTCCTGTCTTCATGGGGTTTCCAGTCAAATAACACTACAGACACCAGTCAAGAGTGGGATTCAAGGACATGCTTCAAATGCAGATTATCTTCTGAGTATGCGCCATGGCTCCTCAATGATGACCAACAGGTGACTGATGGACAGAGGATTTCCTATTTACTACATCCTGACACTATGCTAAGCAGTTGGGATACAACTGCCCTCAAGGAGCTGATATTCCAATGGGCGAAAACTACATGAAAAGAAAATGAGGTAAAGAAGCAATAAGTGAGTTCATCTGGGCCTCTGGGATGCAATCCCCAGCTATTTTGGGGCCTGACACTTGACCCAAAGTTCTTGTAGTTCAACATTTTCCCCTGAGTTGAGTCTAACCCAAACCTTAGTCAACACTGCACCCCAGAAGGAAAGAGACCTAGTTAAGTGGTCCATGCTATGGACAGTGAAGTCATTACTTCCTCTCCTACTCCCTATAACTCAGATTCATCATCTTCCAAAGGGGAAATCTCCTTCCACTCTCAACAAGTCACTAAGTGATGCTTCAGAATTGTTTGGCAAAAGAAACTCACACTTACAGGGTATTATATCTTTAAAAGTCTACAAATAGAGGAAAGAACAGTTTTAAGTAAAATAATATTAGAAACAATATCATCAGTGTCTAGAATTTAGGACTGGACTCTTCATTCTATATCCAACAAAAGTGAGGCCCAAAGAGGTTAAAGGGAATTACACAAAACCATCTAGGTTGATTTTGATGAAATCAGACTTTCCTGAGAAGCAAAACAAAATATCATTAACAAGCACAAATATTTAAGGGTCTATGAGTGAGAACCTTCACTGAAGCCCTTCTCTGTTGCCTCGGCATGGCATTCAGGGGACCATAAATTCCAGACATTTCTATAGAGGTAGAAGGGCTTTGTGTACAGGCCTAGAGATAGACTATGTATCCCTCCTTCAGAGGCCAGTAAGGCCAAGGGCAAAGAGATATCTGGGTGCTATTGTTGTTCAATAGTTTCAATTGTGTCTGACTCTTCGTGACCCCACTTGGTGTTTTTGGGTTTTTTTTGGCAAAGATACTAGAGTAGTCTGTCATTTCCTTCTCCCACTCATTTTTACAGATGAGGAAACTGAGGCAAACAGAGTTAAGTGACTTGCCTAGGGTGACATGGCTAGTAAGTGTCTGAGGCCAAATTTTAACTCAAGTCTTCCTGGTTATATCTGAGAGGGTAGTGGTAGCAGTGGCCCAGAGGATAGTCCAACAACTGGTAAAATTATGGTGGAAAAGGGGTGGCCCATTCTGTAGGAGTTGGAAGGTAATATGGACTAATGGAGAAGGGTACTATGGCATCTGGGCCCTGGCAGGAGGGGGAAGATTGTGGGTTGTTGTTCACACATGACACCCTAGATGGGCTGAATACAAGGGAGTGAGGAACAGAGATATCAGTCACTCGAGGGAGGAAGTGTGCTGCCCCCCCCACTCAGAAGTCAAACCCCTGGGTAAATGCCTGTTCTGTGCTAGTTATGGGTCTAGGGATATGCTGGGGGCAGAGTAGGGAAGGAGCACCTCCATGGAAATATTCATCCATCCTTGAAAGTCTCAAGACAGGAAGCAAGAGAGGAAAACATTGAAATGGAGTTGTGTGGAAAGAAATGTTGGCCTCTGGGCACTATTCTTGGCTGAGAACTCACCTGAGTGAACATACCCTAGCTACTGCAAGACCTATGATGCCATTTCCTAGAATCCTTATTGAAATGGGGTTAACTTTGATACCAAACTCTGGACCTATAAGCTTTTAGTTAAGTTGAAAAGGAGCCAGTCACTATGTCCAACCTCATTATCTTCCCTCCAGCTCATGAAAGTCTTTTATTGGCCACACTTTGGGAGGGAATTTAGGTAGTGATTTTTTTTAACATAAAATAATATCCAAATGGGATATTTTAAAAAGTCTCTATTGGGAATATTCTTTCATCTACCCTTGAAAGGATTGCACTAAATCTCCCAGACATTTCTTTCTCTTTTTTCATGCCTTTTAATTCTTAAAAAATTACTTTAACCCTGACAAAAATAAATAAACAGGCACATTTCCATATACAAAGAACAGAAAAAGAGGACTGAATGTGAATCTCTGAGTCTATATTCTGCACTATTGTGCTGTTCTATTATTACAAATATTCTTAAGGTGTATTAGAAATGCAACGTGAATTTCAACGCTGTCCCATTTCTAGCAATCTCCTCCCAAAATGTCTTCATTCTCTCTTCTTTGCATTTTTAAATCTTTCATTGATGCTCTTTTTCTTCTGCATTTGACATTACTAGGCCCTTTCCCTATAAGCTTCCTGCCCTCACCCTAAAAAACCCTTTCCTTATGGTAACAAATACTCATAGCCAAGCTGAACAAGTCTGTCTAATCTGGTGGAAGCTGCTAGGGCCAAGATTCCACTGGCACAGCCTCCTCCAATTAGGACCACCTGCACACCACCAAGAAGCATAGAAGTGGATATTCAGGAAGAGTTTGAGTTGTTCTATAGTAGTAGTAGTAATAATAGTAGTAGTAGTAGTAGTAGTAGTAGTAGTAGTAGTAGTAGTAGTAGTAGTAGTAGTAGTAGAAGTAAAATTAAAAGTAGTAGCAGTAGTACTACTACTAGTAGAGTAATAGTAGTAGTAGAGTAGTAGTAGTTGAAATTAATAATAATTATTATTTACATTTACATAATACATCAAAGTTTGTGAAGCCCTTTACAAATATGATCTCATTATATCTTCAAATCAATCCTGGGGTGTAGAGGCCATTAAGTGAGATAAATGTTTGATATTTCCACCAATTATGTCATGGTGTCTTAAAAGCATATGCGGAAACATAGTGATGGCTCATCCAGTTGCTGAACTTACTTCTCAGCTGCAGGAGTGGCTTCAAATGTGTGTCACTCAAGCAGGTACAAGTCCATAGCTTTTGCCTGAAATTCTCAAAGTCATATCGGCCCCTTCCAAACTGACTCAGATTTCTTCTTTATCTTTGTGAGGTAAATTCACCATGCTTTCTGGAAGAATCCCACCAATTCATCCTGAATAGCTTGGCCATTATCTCATATAACTGGCAATATGAAATCATCACTTTATGCTAATGTTTCAAAACTTTATTGATAAATTGATAAATGATCAAAGGATATGAACAGGCAATACATCTAAGAAGAAACCAAAATAATTTATAGTCATATGAAAAAGCTCTGAAACATTATTGATTAGAGAAATTCAAATTAAAACAATCTTGAAATATCATTTTACACCTATCAGATTGGCTATAATGATAGAAGAGGAAAGTGACAAATGCTGGACGGGATATGGAAAAATTGGGGCACTAATTCATTGTTGGTGGAATTGTGAACTGATCCAACCATTATGGAGAGCACTCTGGAATTAGGCCCAGAGAGTTATTAAACTACCTATACCTTTGAATCTAACAATATCACTACTTTGTCTATTTCCAAAGATAATTAGGGGAAAAGGAAAAGAAACTATTTGTTCTAAAATGTTTATAGCAGCTCTCTTTGAGGTGGCAAAGAACTAGAAGTTGCAGAGATGCCTCTTAATTGGGGAATGGCTAAAGAAGTTGTGGTATATGATTATGATGGAAAACTATTGTGCTATAAGAAACGATGAGCTCAATGATTTTAGAAAAACATGGAAAGACTTGCACAAAATAATGAAGAGCAAAATGAGCAGAACCATGAGAACACTGTATACAGTAACAGCGATATTGTTTTAAGCACAACTTTGATCAAATAAGTTATTTTGATTATCATAAATACCCAAATTAACTACGAAGGGCATGTGAAGAAAGATGCTTTCTGCATCCAGAGAAAGAACTGATAAATAGAAGCAAGTTTAGAATAACTTTACCCATATATACCTATTTGTGTCTAATGGTAGCCATCTCTAGGGTGGGTGGGGGGGAGAAAAAATAAATTTACATTGTAATTCTGTTGTATATTTGAAAGGAATAGCAAGTTGTACAAGGTAAATCTACAGTTTCATATGCAATCATCTTTTTATTGTACTATGTTATGAAAATGCTTGTTTTATTCTGTAAATTTAAAATAATCTTTTTTTTTTAAAGTTATGAAATGCTACAGAGGAAAGCATGTTCATGTCAGTTCCAAAGATAAGCATGTAGGCCTTTCCCTAAGGTTTATGACTTCCTTCCTGCTTGGTGGTTTTGTTAACTGCTCCTCCTGGCTTTTTCCCCCTCAATTTAGATAATCCCCTGGTGATGCCCAATGGCTATGAATATTTGATCATTATGATCTCAGAATAATCATGATGAAAACTGCCTCAAAGAGAAATGGAAAGACACAATGAACAGAAAGAATATTAATGGGCAGCAAAATATCATTGGTGATTCATCCACAAATTGTGCCTGGAAGGCATTGTCTAAGACAAGAATGGACAGCAGGGGAGATGTACAGGCAATCCAGAGTTGGGGGAGAATAACAAACGGGCTGCCAGACTATGGCCCACTACTACCCAGGCTCTGAGCAAAGTTACTAAACAGTTAACGGATCTTAGCCAAGTGCTCAGTAAAGCTTATTATACTACTCTTGGGTGCAAGATGAAGAGATGTGAACCTCTGTAGATGCTACTTGTTAGGTGGATTTAAAATTGGTTGAACAGTTGAGACTAAAGAGGGATTATTTGGTGTTTCCAAGAAAGGAGATTTCTAGTGTAGTGGCCCAGGGATCTTTGCTGGGCCTGTGCTATTTGTCATTCTTATCAATGACTTGGATAAAAGTATAGATGACATGGTATCAAATGTATAGATGACACAAATCTGTGAGAAATAATGAACAGATTGGGTAACAGGGTCATGATCCAAAAAAAAACTTATAGATAAATTGAAAGTCTTCCCAATGAGATCAAAGGTTAAGTAAGGATATCCATTATCACCCTTGTTATTCAATATTGTATTAGAATTGCTAGCTGTAGCAATAAGGCAAGAAAAAAATTGAAGGAATAAAAATGGTCAATGAGGAAGTTGCAGTATATAAAATAAACCCACACAAATCATCAACATGTCTATATATTATCAACAAAATTTGGCAGGAAGAGAGAGAAAGAAAAATTCCATTTAAAATAACTGCAGACAGTATAAAATACTTGGGAGTCTACTTACCAAGACAAACTGAGGAACTATATGATCACAATTACAAAACACTTTTCCCACAAATACAGATCTAAACGACTGGAGATATGTTAATTGCTAATGGGTAGGTTGAGCCAATATAACAAAAATGACAATTCTACCTAAATTAATTTATGTATTCAATGCCACACCAATCAAATTACTGGTGAATTATTTTATTATTGTATTTTTATTTTATTTCTCTTATATTTATTATTTATCATGATTATTTTATTGAGCTAGAAAAAACAATAACAAAATTCATGGGAAGTAAAATGGATAATTTTGATTACATGAAAGTAAAAAGTTTTGAGCAAACAAAACCAATATAGTCAAAATTAAAACGAAATCAAGAAACTGGGAAGAAAATTTTATAGCAAAGTTCTCTGACAAAGGTCTCATTTCTCAAATATGTAGGGAACTGAGTCAAATTCGTAAAATAGCCATTCCCCAATTAATAAGTGGTCAAAGGAAGTGAAAAGGTAGTTTTCTTTTTTTTAGAGTTTTATGAAGTTTATTCTTCTCAGAAACAAAAAAAGAACCAGCTGATTCTAGCATGCAGCAGTCAATCAGTCATTTTGACATCTAATGCTTAATCTTATTAAAATAAGATGTATGTAGCATATATTCACATCTCTAAAATCTCCACATAAAGTGTACAACACAAATAGATAGATGATCTGTTACAGGTACTTCAAAGCTCTACTCTGACAACTTTTTAGATTTTTGCAACTCAAAAAATAGGCAGAAAATGTATTTAAATAATAACATTTACAGGTAAGTAAAGAGTTTTACTCCTTTAAAAAAAATTGCATATGCCTGTTCTGATTCTCTCTATGTAGTTTGTGAGTGGGACAAACTTCATCCAAACCAAATTCAACCAATAATCTATGCCAATGCAAGTAAAAAACATGATTCTTCTTTCAAAGGCCTAGAGAAAATTCATCATCTTCCTTTAAATCCTTCCAGACAAAATTAAATACCGTTATACTTTGTGTAATAGTGTATGTGTGTAACCTTTAAAGTTCTGTGTAAAATGAATTTTTTAACAATTGAAATCATTTTACCTGTATCAGCAGAATTCAATATTTGAAGGAAACATTAAGTTTTGTTTTGTTTTTATTTTAACATTTAATGGGTCCCCATTACTTGAGTGTTTTTATCAGAGTAACTATATATATAAAAGCCAAATTTCTATTTGTAGATATGTAATTTTCTTTGTAAATATTGGGCCAAAAGGTAGGGATACTCTCAAAATAGTGTACAAAACTTTTCATTCTTTATCTGAATCCCTTTCAGAAATGAGCCCTTTAGAAAAGAAAAGAAATGAATCTCTTAAAGTGTTTAAGTGTCCTACAAGTACTCACTTGTTGTTTTATTCCATCTTATGAATATGCTGGTTCTTTCCCTTTCAGAATACCACTGATTTTAACTCAGTCCAACCAAGTAGACACCAACTTCTCTATAACTCCTTCATCCAAAGAAATTGCCTGAGGCACAGAGGTTAAATAATTTGCCCAGGGCCACACAGCTGGTAAGTGGCAAGCCTAGAATTTGATCCCAGGTCTTCCTAATTCCAAGCCCAGCTCTCTATCCCCTAGTCCATGCTACCTCTATGCTTTACCTTTATTTACCAGAAATCATTATTCCAAATAGGATTAAATCCTTAAATCCAAAAAGTAGTTGCATTCACCACGCTGCCTTTACAGCTCCATATTAATAAAAGTTTTCCAAACCATGAGTTTTGTTTTGTCAAGTGATTACTACATTCCTATGATGAACATCTTATTAACAGGAATAATCTCTAAATACATAACATTATAGATTTAAACTTATGGGAAACCTTAGATCATCTAGTCCAACACTGGCTCATTTTCCAGGTAAACAAGATGATAACCAGAGATGTTAAAACAACTTACCCACAGAAAAGGTAGTTTTCAGAAGAGGAAATAAAAGCTATCAATAGTCACATAAGCAAATGTTCTAAATCAGTACCAACTAGAGAAATGCAAATTAAAACAATACTGAGGTACCACCTCACACCTATGAGATTGGCTAATACGACAGAAAAGGAAAATGATGAATATTGTAAGGGATGTAGAAAAATAGGGACACTAATGAACTTTTTGGTAGAGTTGTGAATGGGTCCAACCACCCTGGAGAGCAATTTGAAACTATTCCTGAAGGACAACCAAACTGTGCCTATCCTTCGGTCCATTGATACCATTACTAGGTCTGTATTTCAAAGAGATCAAAGAAAAGGGGGAAGTACCTATATCTACAAAAATATTTGTAACAGCTCTTTTTGTGGTGACAAAGAATTGGAAATTGAGAGGATACCCATCAATTGAGGAATGGCTGTACAAGTTGTGGTATATGATTGTGATGGAATACTACTGTGCTATAAGGATTGATAAGTAGGATGATTTCAGAAACACCTGGGAAGACTTATATGAATTGATGCAAAGTAAAGTGATGCAAAGAGCCAAGTGATCATTGTACCCAGTAACAGCAATATTGTAATGATGATCAACTATGATCATCTTATCTACTCTGAAATAATGCAAAACATATTTCCACACTAGCCATGTTACCAAAAAAAGCAATAAAAATAAAGTGAAAAAATTATACTTCAGTTTGCACTCAGAGTTTATCAGTTCTCTCTCTGGATTTTTAATCATGAGTCCTCAGAAACTGTTTTGGATCGTTGTATTTATCAGAATAGCTAAGTCTTTCACAATGATCATCATTGCAATATTGCTGTTACAGTGATCTCCTGGTTCTGCTCACTTTACTTTGCATCAGTTCATGTACCACAACTTGTTCATCCATTCCCCTACTAATAGGCATCCTCTCAATTTCCAATTCTTTGTCACCACAAAAAGAAACTGCTATAAATATTTTCATACATATAGATCCTTTCCCTTTTCTTTGATCTCTTTGAGATATAGAGCTAGTAGTAGTATTTTTGATCAAAGGGTATGCACAGTTTGATAGCTCTTTTGGTATAGTTTCAAATCATTCTCCAGGATGGTTGAACCTATGCACAATTTCACCAACAGGGCTTTAGTGTCCTTATTTTTCCACATTCCCTACTGCATTTGTCATTTTCTCTTTCTGTCATGTTAACCATTATGTTAGGTATGAGGTGGTTCTTCATAGTTGTTTTAATTTGAATTTCCCTAGTCAATACTGATTTAGAGCATTTTTTATATGACTATAGATAGTTTTGATTTCCTCTTCTGAAAACTGCCTGTTCATATTCTTTGATCACTTATCATTTGGGGAATGGCTCTTATTTTTAAAATTTTGACTCAGTTTCCTATAGATTTGAGAAATGATGCCTTTATTAGAGAAACTTGTTGTAAAGGCTTTTTTTTGTTTAATATTACTTCATTGGTTATGGTATCTTTTTAGTAAAATGTAGTTTCTTTGATCATCTCTTTTATTAGATCAATTTTGCTTTTGCTTTGATTAAGACCACAATTCCTACCTCTGCCTTTTTAACTTAAGCTGAACCATAATATATTCTGCTCTAGTTCACCATTTTAACTTTGTGTATCTTTCTGTTTCAAGTGTGTCTTTTGTAAATAAAATATTGTGGGATTCTGGTTTATAATCTAGTCTATTTTCCTCTTCCATTTTACGAGTAAGTCCATTCCATTCACATTCACAGTTATGATTACTAACTGTGTATTTCCCCCCCCATCCTACTTTCTTCTGTTAATCCCTTCCCTCATATCTCTTATCACTTTCCCTTCTATTAACCTATTGAGTAAGATAGATTTTTATACCCAACTGAATTTGTGCGTATGTCTATTCTTCCCTCTTTGAACAAATTTTGATGAAAGTAAGGTTCAAGTGTTGCCCACCCCCCTCATTTTTCCTTCCATTGTAAAAGCTGTTCCTTGCACCTCTCTTGTATGTGAAATATTTTTTCCATTCTTCCTCTTTATCCTCCCTTCTCTCAGTACATCCCTCCTCCTCATTCCTTCATTTTTTTAGATAATCCCAATGTAATCAACTTACACTCATGGCCTCAGTCAATGTAGACTCTTTCTAACTGCCTTAATAATGATAAAGTTCTTATGAGTTACGAGTATCATCTTGCCATACAGGAACATAAACAGTTTAACCTTTCTGAATACCTTATGATTTCTCTTTCATATTTGCCTTTTTTTACTTCTCTTGAGTCTTATGTTTAAATGTCGGATTTTCTATTCTACTCTGGTCTTTTCATCAGGAATTTCTGAAAGGTCTCTATTTTGTTAAATGTTCATATTTTTCCCTGAAGGATCATAGTAAGTTTTTCAAGGTAAGTTATTCTTGGTTATAATTCTAGCTCCTTTGCCATCCAGAATATCATATTCCAAGCTTTTCCTTTAACAAAGAGGCTACTAAATCTTCTGTGATCCTGACTGTGGCTTCAAAATATTTAAATTGTTTTTTGTTCTAGCTGATTGCAATATTTCCTCCTTGACCTGAGAGCTCTGGAATTTGACTACAATATTCCTGAGAGTTTTCATTTTGGCATCTCTTTCAGGAAGTGACTGGTGGATTCTTTCAATTTCTATTTTACCCTCTAGATCTAAGATTTCAGGGCAGTCTTCCCTCATAATTTCTTAAAATATAATTTCTAGGATTAGCTAGGTGGTGCAGTAGAAAGAGCACCAGCCCTGGAATCAGGAAGACTTGAGTTCAAATCCAGCCTCAGACACTTGACAGTCACTAGTTGTGTGACCCTGGGCCAGTCACTCAGCCCCATTGTCTAGCCAAAAACAAAACAAAACAAAAATTAAATTTCTGGGCTTGACAAAGAGTATTTCACCTTGAAATAGTGCTGAAGTCCCCAAACCAGGGCCTCAATTTTGTCTGTACTCCTCTAGCCTCCAGGTGTAAAGTCAATTAGGTCATCACTTTTTCATCTGGGCCCTCAGTGGAATAAGATCACGTCCACTGAGAGGAACATTTGAACCACCCAGGATTTAGAATAATGACCTGAAAGCCTCCAAGTATTCTTGGTGATATATTGGTAGAGCCTACCATGCTACCAGGAATCAAGGTAGTGAGTAGTGCTGGTCAAGTATGATCCTTGAGCCCTCTTGTTACCTCTCCATGGTACTCAGGGAGATACTGAAAGTGATGCTCAATCAGCATTGATGGCTGTTGCCTGGCACCTATTTCCAAGAATCTCTGCAATCACCCTTGGCTCACTCCTTAATCCTAAGTCTCTCTTATTTCTTGTGCCTACAACTGGATCATGAGCACTGATCAGTTTGACCATCAGAATGACTTAATTTACTTATCCTTGTTCCAGCATCTCTCCAGCAGGAAGTGTCCCATCAATCAATCAACAAGTATTCATTGACTGGCATCTACTATGTTTCAGGGACTATGCTGAATATTGAATTAAAAGACAAAAACTAAACAGTCCCTGCTCTGAAAAAGCTTGCGTTCAAATATGGGAGACAACATTCACATGCATAAGTATATGCAGACTCTATTCTAAATGAATGCAAGGCAATTTGGGGAAGGAAAGTATTAGAAGCCTAGATGATCAATGAAGGCTTCATGTAAAGGAGGGCACTTGAGATTAGGCTTGAGGGGAATCAGGAATTCTAAGGGACAGAAGTGGAGAGGAGATAGATTCTAGGCATGGGAGAAGGCCAATACAAAGGCATAAAGATGGGAAATGGATGGTCTTATGTGAGAAACAGCAAGAAAACCAATATAGCTGGACCAGAGTCTATGTAAACAGGAAATGTGCATGAAGACTGAAAAAGTAGGAAGGAAGTACAGTAATAATAGCTGCGTAAAACATCCCCTACCAAAGGTGTGTGACCCCCTCAAGTACATATAGAGTGCATGGGAAAGTGGGCCCATGACTGAAAAATACCTACAGCCAAGGAGAAACACAACCCCAGGCTGCAGGATGTGCTCTTCTCCTAGTTGCGGTGTTCTCAAAGAGTTTCCCTTATGCGTGATTTGTTTCTCTTTCCTGAGCTCAGAAACAAGTTCAGTGTGTGCTTGGGTCCCAATAATGCAGACAGGCCATAAGCTAATCTAGGAAGACCATTTAGTACATGAATGAAAAGGTTAAAAGTCCAATATCCCTTGGACCCTTTGAAACTGGCAGGTCTTCTTTCCGTCAGAAGCACAGGGGTAGGAGACCTGGCAAAAGCTACATCCTTACACACACACACACACACACACACACACACACACCCCACCCCCAGGAAATTCTTCCTCAGTGGTGTACTGGAAAACTGAAGTTTCCATTTTCTGGAAAAGCTTTTCACTCCAGACAACTCAATGTTTGTATGTATATGGTGCTCAGAGGGTAAAATGAAATCCCACAGGCAATTGGAACAGACCTCATTTGGCATCATCAACTGGCCTTCCATGCCTCCTTTGCACTTCATCTCAGACCTCTTAATTGATTGCTTGCTACTTGTTTGTTTGATTGATCGATATACGTTCTTACCTAATTAAGGAATCAGGGTAAAATGTGGAAGAGTGGTTCCACCCTCACCCTTCTACATGGATATTCACTGTTCTGGTTTACTGATTTTCTACTTATTCGATTCTATTTAGATGTTGTCCTTCACGGCTCTTTTAAGAACCTGGTTTACAAGTGTAGTTTTCTTTCTGTTTCTCCTAGGTAGTGTTCACCTACAAATGTCTAGCAAGGATATCTTGTACAGTGGATATGCTGGCTGACTCTCATGAGTAGTCAACATCAGAACCATCTATTTCCCTTGCCCCTCGAAGCAGCCACCATGTGGGGATGTGGCTACTCCAGGAGTATGACAGGATGGAAAGAAAAACATGCCAGCAAAGTTCTTCTTGCTTGGGGCTTGTCCTCCTACAAATCAATCCTGGGATGGCACAAAGTGGCCTTCTGGCCTACTGCCACTCTCACACTGCAGGCATCCCATTTGGGAGCTATTCCAGGCTTATAAGAGCATGCTGTCTCCTACGTGAATATTGCTTATGTCAGGGGTGCCAGGCAAGATTTATAAGGGCCAACACAGACACCAACAGAAACTATTCTAATGTAGATGTCAAAGAGAAAATGAAGTATCGTCAAAAAGGAGAACAAATCTTCACGGGGTGGTGAGGGTGATTGAGGGTTTCTATCAAGATGTTTTATTATTGTTGGATTCAAGGACACAGATCAGTTTACTTCCTACAAATAAGTCCTCTAGAAGATCTAGGCAAAGGGTCAAAACCCAGAACTGGAAGCTGGAAAGTAGCACCTTCATTTGCTAAGAGCCAAACTTAAGCCAAGCCATACTAATTTTAGTGAACCAAAGCTTTAAAAATACACACCTAATAAATCAGCTCTAGTGAGAAGGAACACTCTATTCATTTATTCTTTTCTGAATTCATTCTTCTCATTCATTCTTTTTAAAATTAACATGACCAAAACTAAACAATATCTTTCCCCCATCTCTGCTGTAAACTAACTTCCTTGTTACTGTGGAGGGTATCACCATCCTCCCAGTCATCTAGGCTTGGAACCTACATGTCATCATTGACTCCTCACTAGCTAGTGCCCCTCTCTGCCCTGAAATTGTGACCAGCATCCTTATTTCCTTATGACCAACCACAAGCACTCCTCTCCATCCTGGAACTGTGACCCAGAACTGTATAGGGATAAGAGAATTTCCAAAGTGCACCAGGTCCTATGGACAGTGCCAGCTCTGTGACCCCTGTAATCTCTTTCTGACCAGTTGCCAGTCCCCCTTACTGTCTCTGGGCTATGAGCTCTGGATGCTGCTGCCACTGTTGCACCCTCCAAGGCCCTGTGCTAATGTTGTCTCCAACAGAGCACGTGCTCTGAGCTGGTCCCCACCCCGGTGTCACAGACCTTTCCTGCCTACCTCCTAAATTGTCTTGGAATGGAAAAATGTCTCACCTCAACCTTTTATTGACTCTGTCACTCCAGAACTCTATTTGTCATTTTATTCTAAAGTTGTTTGGAGGGAAATGTTAGGAAAGTTTGGTTGAGTTATTGCCTCTACTCTGCCATCTTGGCTCCACCCTATATACTGATTGTTTAGTACATCACTCTTTAGTATTTCTAGGTATGCATTGTTCATTTATATTTCTTTTATTGATTAAAATTTTCATTGTGGTATCATTGGTAAAGAATGCATTTATTTCTGCCTTTCAGCATTTGGTAAGGCAGTCCTTAAATCTTAGAATACTGATGAATTTTACAAACATTCAGTGTGATGTTTAATTAATCAATCAATAAGCATTCATCAAGTGCTTGCTATGTGCCCAGAAGTATATCAGGTTCTGTGGATTTGTTGTGCAGTTGTTTTCACTCATGTCTGACTCTTCATGATTTCTTCAGGGGTCTTCCTGGCAAAAATACTGGACTGTTTTGCCATTTCCTTCTCCAGGTTATTTTTCAAATGAGGAAACTGAGGCAAACAGGGTTAAGTGATTTGCCCATGGTCAAATAGTTAGCAAGTGTCTGAGGCCAGATTTGAACTCATGTCATCCTGACTCTAAGCCTGGCTCTATCCACTGTACCTCCTAGCTAGGATTTGGATCTAGAGTCTATGATTCTAAATCCAAGGTCTTTCTACTGAACTGTGCTACTTAACTTTCACAACTCCTATTCTTCTGGATTTAAATGAAGCATAATACATTTTATTTCATTTATTTAACTCTTTTTGTGTTTTTATAGAGAGAGAGTGTTTCTTATATGCAGGAAGTTGTTGAGTTCTCTTTTCTCAGAAAGAGAGTGGCTCAGTGCCAGGCACATTGATGCTTAATCAATGTTTGTTGATTGATGGATTAATTCTTCTATTTGTAGGCTGATTAAAGCCATTAGTATCCAAGGTTATTATTGACAAGTTTTGTTTCTCTCAGTAAAACTTGTTAAATAATCATTTCAAATTATTTTAATCAACATTAGACACCTGTAGATTGTTTCATTTAAAATACTCCAATCCCAATCTCTACCATCACAAGCAGATCATCCTGACCCCATTACTCTTGTCTCATGTGAACCTACTCCCAGCCCACACTCTCACCATCACCACCACCTGTAGACACTCCTTACACCTTTTCATACTCCCAGATCTCAAGCCTATATCTCAGAAAAAGTAACATCTCAAACCTGAGGCTACTTCCTTATGCTCCTAAATTGCCACTCTTATCCCATGAAATTGCAGTGACTGCTCCATCCTCATGGTGGAAGATGGGGATGGGGCAGCTCTGATTGTATATGCCCCTTTTTCTTCTCAGCCCTTCAGTCTTTCTGGCTGCTGACAGTGTCCCTACTTCCTTCACCTAAGTCACACACTAGTTTCTCCTACATATGAAGAGTATATTCCCAACAGCAAATGTCATCTCATCTTCATGCGTAAGCCCAGCTACTTGTGAGCCACTTATCCCCAGCACTCTGGCCAGTAGATGAAGAATTCTTTGCTCTTTAACATTCATAAAGAACTGCAAACTAAGGTCATTAATGCCCCACTATCCTTTACAGTGTTATTGAAATAGGGCATAAATTTCCATGAAACTCAGAAACGTCAACCCAAATTTCTTCTTGTTTCAATGTCAACCAGGGGAAGTTATATTTGATCCTGAATAGAATAGGGAGTCACTGGAGTCTGTTGATGAGAGGGCCAATGAGGTCAGACTTTACTTAGTAAAATTATGGTGGCTACATGAAGGATGGATTGAATGCAGGAGAAAGTTGAGACAGTGAAACCAAATGGTATCTGTAGTCATCCAGGTGAGAAGTGATAAAGGCCCGAATGAGGGTAATGATTCTGTGAGTGGAAAAAGTGAACATATGTTGGATGAAAGAGAGTGAGGAGGCAAGGATGGCAGAGACTGAAAACCTTGGTGACTGGAAGGATGATGGTGACTTTGACAGAAATGGGTGGGGGCAGAGTTTGGAAGAGGGGAAGGTTTGGGAGGAAAAACAATGAGTTCTGTTTGGTTGTGTTGGGTTTGAGATGGCTAAGGGACTCTCAGAGCCATCTCCTCCAGTCCCCTACTTGAAGGTCAGGGTTGGACGCTTGGCTCGATAATTCGGCTCTGAGATAGATCTTTTGTACTGATTAAACTACGGCATTTTATGGCCCATTTCCTGAATAATTTATTTGGGCTGGTTTTATGAGTACCTGCTTTGAGTTTGCTGACCCTATAAAATGGAAAGCTGACAATGTGGTTGTCTCAAATCTGGGAAATGGCACGTTTCCCTAACAGGATTCATTGATTTCGTGCTAAGGAAGATGAACCTCCTGCTTCAGCCACTTATCCTGGCTGCTGAAATTGCTGTGCCCTGCAGTCTAGAGGCAGCATTTTTTATGACAACCTCCAGAAATGCCTCCCAGCATATTTAGCTACCGAAATGTTACCTTGATAGACATACAATCTGAAAAGAAAGGGCATGACCACCTATTGACTGCTCTTCAACCACAGGCTGAAATGCCAAAAAAGCCCTCTCTCCATCCAATGAGGCAATTATAACAACTTGCACTGTCTATTCATTTTCCCAAAGTAATGAAAATGCAAGAGCTGGGCTTTTGGGAAATCAATGTTCTAACTTAGGAAGTGAGGAAACCACCCCTCCCCCGAAGCCTAGACGAAATGGATCTAGTGTCTGACATCAGGTTGCCCCTTCTGCAAGAATCCTTTCCCATCCTCCTCAACTCGAGTTCCTTCTTTGTGAAATCACCTCCCAACTGCACTGTATATCTCTTCTTTATCTGTGCTTGGCTCCATGTTGTCTCTTCCATTAAATCTGATGTTCCTATAGGGCAGAGATGAAGTTTTTGCCTTTCTTTGTGTGTTCAATGCTTAGCACAGTGCCTAGCACATAGTAGGTGCCAGAGAGGGGCCCATGGAAAATGAGAGATTCAGTTAAGGGAAAATAGAGCACTTTACATTTATTTTTCTAATAATATTCCAAAATATACCCACTAGACTTCCACTGAACATAAATAGAGAAACAGACAGGTAGATAGATAGATAGATAGATAGATAGATAGATAGATAGATAGATAGATAGATAG
>NW_020949971.1:1499822-1513712 GCF_900497805.2 Vombatus ursinus
TAGATAGATAGATAGATAGATAGATAGATAGATAGATAGATAGATAGGTAGGTAGATAGGTAGATGGAGGGATGGATAGGTATATAGAGCTAAATATAAACATATAATTTGTATATACATACATATATAATGAATCTAGCAATGAATTGAAAGAGGCAAGAGAGCAAATGTGTCCACTATGCAAAGCTGCAGGAACATGCTGAAACAGCACAATCTGGGCCCAAAAGGGATTTTGGCAGGCTGGAACATAGCCTAAGTTCCATAAACTGAGTCCAATAAAATGACATATGATAGAGGCAAGTATAATGTCCTATACTTGGGTTCAACAAGCCAACTCACAGACAGACACCAAGATCTGATCAAACACTTACTACTTTCCAGGAACTGTGCTAGGAACTAGGTGTACAGATAAAAGCAAAAAGAAAGATGACCCCTGTCCTCAAGGAGCTTACATTCTAATGAGGGGAAACAACACAAAAAGGGGAACTGAAAAAAATGGGATGGGGAGGTGGTGGAGATATCCGCAAGAGAGTGGGGGATATGGTGTTGAAGTCCAGAAAGCAAGAAGCCAAACCGTAAGCGGAGTGTATAGGATGGAGAAGGTATGGCTAGAGAACAAACAATTCATGTATAAAAGGGCTGGGAGTTTTAGTGGACTGTAAGCTCAATATAAGTCAGTAATATCAGTCTGTAGCATCATATCAGATGTAATCTTAATAATGGTAGTAACAATAATTGTTCAGTCATTTCAGTCGTGTCCAACTATTCATGACCCCATTTAGAGTTTTCTTGGCAAAGACACTGGAGTGGTTTGCCATTTCCTTCTCTAGCTCATTTTACAGATGAGGAAACTGAGGCAAACAGAGCTAAGTGACTTGCCCAGGGTCACACAATGAGAAAGTGTCTGAGGCCAGATCTGAACTAAGGTCTTCCTGACTCCAGGCCCAGAGCTCTATCCACTGGACCACCTAGCTGCCCAAATCATAATATTAATGAACATGCTTTAAAGTCTGCAAAGTACATTATCTCATTTGTGAGGCGGGTACTATTATCATTCCCACTTTACACAATGTGAAGTTGAAACATAGGGAGAGAAGTTTGTCCAGGATCACACCAGTAGAAGTGCTGGAGGCAAGATTTGGACTCTTCCCGGCTCTGGGTTCAGCCTTCTATTGACACTATGTGATAGCCTCCCAGGCATCAGGCTTTCTACTAGAAGCACTGTGCATTCAGAAGTAGGATGACCTGGTAAGGCTACATCCGGGCTACTGTCTTCAGCGTTAGTCCTCACATTTCGGAAAGGCTACTGAAAAACTAGAATCCATAGATGAGCATCTTGCAGAGCAGTAGGAGAGCTCTGAGGGGGAGCAGAAAAGTCTGCCCTCTCATTTCAGTGGCCAGCTGTCTGCACACCGCTGTGTGACCTTGGACAAGTCTCTTGGTCTCCTGAACCTCATCTTTCTCATCTATAAAACAGGGGAAATAATACCACTTTCCTGGTGCCCACAAGGTTATTGCAAGGAACAGATGAGATGAAACCTTAGTGTTCCTTCCTTCCTTCCTTCTTTCCTTTCTTTTTCTCTCTTTCTTTTTTCTTTTCTTCTTTCTTTCTTTCTTTTTGAGTTTTCTCGTACAGAATGACTAATATGAAAATGTTTTACATGATTGCACATGTATAATCTATATCAAATTGCTTACTGTCTCAGGGAGAGGGAAAGGGAGGGAGAAGGGCATAGAATTTGGAACTCAAAACATAGAAAGAAACAACAAATGTTAAAACATGTAATTGTATGTAAAACATGTAAAAACATGTAACTGGAGGAAAATAAAACATGATTTTTTAAAAGGAGATGGTGAAAAGGAAAGCTTACAAGAACTGGGGGATTGCCATGGTGTCTGCCTTGGGCCTCACACCTTTCTACACATGATGCCTCCCTGTTATTCAGCTCCAGTGCTCTCAGCAGCACTTTTGCAGTTTGGGGAGGGAGGGGGCACAGAACTTGTCAGCACCAGAGGAGAGGACAGATTCTGAAGGCTAAAGAAGCTCATGCCAGAAATTGAAGGTCTGGTGAAGACACTTCTTTGCAGGTGGACTGAAATTTAGGGTAAAGTTACTAGCTCACATCAGGAATCAGGAACTCATGAGGCCAAACCAGAAAACACATTTCAAGAAATCAGGACAGACTTTCAAAATTGTGCCTTCAAGTATCTGTGCCCAGCAGCTCCACAAAGGATAGACTCCATGCCGTCCACCTCCTAAGGGTGCTCTGCCCCCTGGGGGATGGAAGGTGCTGGCCATGGAACAGAAGACTATCCTGCACATAGAGATCAAAAGCCACCACACCAGCTCTCAGACCACAAAGAAAACCTTGTGGAAACCATGCTCTTGTTTAAGGTGGTAATAGGCAACCTAGATGCTGGTGTGAGAACATAAGTCCAACCAGAGAGATTTGTTCCTTTTCGACCAATCAATAAACATTTATTAAGTGCCTACTGTGGGCCAGGCACTGTGCTAAATGCTGAAGATACAAAAAGAGGCAAGGACAGTCCCTGTCCTCAAGGAGCTTATAATCAAATGGATCGTTCAGGCAAAACACACTGAATCTTTCATTGTTTGAAATGGAACCCAATTCCTGGAGTCCTACGTGAAATTGTTTAAAAGAACCTTGTCCAGTCTCCAATTTTTCCTTCACTCAGGGAATGAAAATCAGACTTTAAGCTCCTTATTTTCTCCCTACAAAAAGTAGTCACATGGATGACCTAACCTTCCTCAAAGAAACACTCCCTCCCCAACATTTCCCCTGCTACTAGATTTGGGTCTTTTGCATTTGGGGCATAAGATGAAGGAGACATTAACCACTGAGACAAAACTCTTTGATTTGGACTAATAAATCACAAGTCAAGGCTTCAGGCACAGTTATGAGAGACAATTTACAAAAGCAACAAAGAAAATAAAAGTGAAGATGAACTATTGATTGGCCGTGAGAAGAACAATCTTTAAACTAACTCAAAATTGCCTTTCATCATACAACTAATAAAATGCAAGGACTAGGGAGATACCATACATTTGTAAATGTCATCACTTCAATGAGATGCCCTGAGGTATACAGTAAACTCCAAGAATGAGGCAGGAGAAAGGAGGGGAAGAGAGAATGGAAACTGCGCCTCCATCCCATGAGTCCTTCATTCACTCTCACTGCAGGCTGCAAAAAGAGCCTGGAAGACTCTTGGGAATGTCATCTCATCCAGGTAGCTTCAGAGATCCTTTCTGACTCTTAGAATCTAGGATTCTTTCTGCCCTCCCTGAAGAATCATGGAGTCCTAGAACATAGGTCACTAGAATGGAGTCAGGAAGATTTGGGTTCAAATCCAGCCTCTGACACCTGCTGGCTGTGTGACCCAGGATAAGTCACTTAACCTCTCTGGGCCTTAACTTCTCCTCTATAAAATGATGGGGTAGGACCTGACTTCTGGCTCTAAATCCAGGATTCTAGGATCCTAAACATGACTTAAGCACAGGCTGTATGCAGCACCCTGGGCTAGGCACTGGAAAAGCTATCTTTAGACGAGCCAGGCTGTCAGCCACGAGGCGCAGCCCTGGAGCCTGTTCTCTCATCAGTCCCCCCCCTCCCCCAGTTTCACTGTCTTTTTTTTTTTCACAAGGGAATTACAAAACTCAAAAGATGCTCAATTCCCCAAGGATCAATTGGAAACTCCCTTACCACTGCCTAACTGGGCTTAGAGAAATGATACCATTAAAAGAGCAAGAAGGCTCTAAGATTTGCATTTTACTGAGCCTGGGCTGGGGGAGGGACAGAACTTTCAAGTATAGGAGGAAGTAGTTAACTTATCCTTTCACCCCTAAGCCTTGGCCCCAGCTGTCCACTCCCTCCATTTAAACCATAGCTTCATGCTCAGCCCAGCTCCACCACAGAGCCCTCCCAGTTTAACCCATACCATTCTCCCATCATTCAATCACTGATTTGCCTTGCATCTTGGAACCCTTTCATAAGTTTTAGGGACTTCTGATGATCACAAGTTTATTTCCCCAGACCACACTCTAAAGCTGTTAGCACCCCATCTCGACTCCTACCCCTTGAGTAAGTGAAAAATACTGACTTTTTCATCTGTGTCCACATTTATATAGAACATTGATTGCTTGGCACCCTGATGGGGCTCAATTCGAAAAGTGCCAGAGGGCTGACAATTAAGCTCAGCTCTCTCCTGACAGAGCCCAGGCTGTCTGCCTGGCTCTGCCCTTCTCCATGGTGATAACCCAGACAGTGTTCAGTGAGTGGTTTCCAAATGATTTCAGTTCTTGGCTAGGTCGCAAGGTTTCTACAAAGCCAGCTCACTTTACTTACAAAGACAGTAACTAATGTATATCATAAAAGAAAGTCTTCCTGGTTTTGGTGACAAAAACAAAACAAAACAAAGCAAAACCCATCTCCTCAGGCCACCTGTGTGGGTGTGAGCCTCTCCATTGTGGCCAAGGCATGTTTTTCTTTTTCTCTATGACTTTGTTTGTGGTTATTATAGAGTTAATCTCTTCTTCTGATATTACCTCTTGGGCATCTCCTAGCCCATAATACTTACTCATTGGGTTTGTGGGGGTTTTCTGTTTGCTTGCTATGGCCAGCTTCAGTTCCTGGCTTGGGACTCTGTGGCAATACCAAGCTCTCCTCCCTCCTGTACTGAATGAGAAAGCCAGGTTTTATTTGTTCCTGCTCTTGATTTCTAGAGCTTCTGACACTGGGTTGCACCTCCCTAGGCAAATCTGTGTGCATCAGAATTGTATCTTGTTCTCGCAACCCTGATCACAATCACCACTCCCTTTCGGCCAGTATAATAAGTTGATAAGTAGCCGGCATCAAGGAGCATAAGCAGGAAATGAGATGCAAAGGATAACCTGGAGTCATGTACACATAGCCCCAGAGATCAAAGGAGCATGACTTATAAATTGCATCATATAGTAATCAAAATTCATATCCAGGTAATGAGTGCTGAATCAGCAGAAGCCATCCAGGTGAGGGTGTCAGGGTTCTTGATCCTCTGATCTGTACATCCCAGACAAATTCCCAAACCCCACAGTTCCAGATTAACAGAATATGAAAGAGTGCTGATAACTTTGAGAGGACCTAGGCATGTTACCTTTGAAAGTTCTACCAGTAGCTAACCCCGAGGTGGCACAGATCAGAGTTAGTCTATTTTCCCCAAAGCCTATAAAAATGAGACGTCCAACTCCTGCCTCCTGGGCACTCTTCCATCCCCATCAGGTCCATGCAGCTGAGTGCACCCAACCGTAACCCACGATTACGTGAGGGATGATCTGTGCCTGTCCACTTCCTCATTCTCTTCCCCATGCTGCCTTCCTGTCTTCATCCTTCTATCCTCTGTTCTCATACCATCTGCCCTGTACCTCTTTCACTGCTTGTCTCCATACCATCTGTTCCTAATTAAATTGCAATTGCTGCCCTATTTCTCACTGCCAATTGTGGGTACCCAAAACAACAGGTGTGTGTGCCCCCATTTTATAATTTCATAAATTAAGTATCAATTCACTGGGTTATGAGGGCTAGCAGGACTCAGCCTCCCTCAACTGTACTAGTCACAACATGTTTCAGCCTTCATGCTGTCCAAAGCGTCCTAGTCAGAGGACTTGGGCTAGAATCTCTGATCAGAGTAGGATAAGCACCATCTCTCCCCACACCCCAGTTGAATGTAGTCTTAAGGACTCCTTGGAACATCCCTTTTCAAAATACTATCAGGTTTCAGGCCTATTAATCTGATCTTACATTGACTTACTTGATGAGAAAGAAGAAAGACAAGCAAAGGCATGTGAGGGAACCATCTCATCCTTCCATTGCTGCCGCTGCTGCTACCACAACTATGCCCATACAGGCATGGGAATGTGAGATACTTGAGCAAAGGCCAGAGACAAATCCTGCAGACAGCAGCTGGAGGAGCCACCTCTAAAATGTACTGAGCTACTGCCACTGCTGAAACCCAAACTGGACTACTTTCTTGGGCCTTGTATCACTCTTATCAGACTTTCAAAATATCATTATTTATTTTTAACATTCTTTTCTTTTTAAATGTTGAGTTCCAAATTCTCTGTTTCCCTCCCAACCCTCCCTCACCCACTGAGAAGGCAAGCAAAATTATATCAATTAATCATTCATATGAAATCATGCCAAACCTATTTCCATGTTAGCCATATCACCAAAAAAAAAAAAAAAAAAACAAAAGAAAAAAGTGACAAAATTATGTTTCAATTTGCACTCGGAGTTCATCAGCTCTTTCTCTGGAAATGGAGAGCATTGTTTCATCATGAGTCATTTGGAATTGTCTCAGATCTTTCTATTGATCAGGGTCGTAAGTCTTTCACAGCTGATCATCATTACAACATTGCCCTTACTGGCACAATGATCTCCTGGTTCTTCTTACCTCACTTTGCACCAGTTTGTGTAGATCTTACCAAGGTTTTGTTGTTTTGTTGTTTTTCATGAAACTACCACCCACATCATTTCTCATAGCACAGTAGTATCCCTTCACAATCATATGGCACAATTTGTTCAGCCATTCCCCAACTGATGAGCAACCCCTCACTTTCCAGTTCTCTGCCACCACGAAAAAAAAGAGCTGCTGTAAATATTTTTGTACATGAGGGTCCTTTTCCTTTTTCTTTGATCTCCTTGGGATACAGTCCTAGAAGTGATATTGCTGGGTCAAAGAGTATGCACAGTTTTATAGCCCTTTGGGCATAGTTCCAAATTGTTTAATATATTTCCACATTAGTCACATTGTGAAAGAAGAATCAGAACAAAAGGGCAAAACCACAAGAAAGAAAAAACAAAAAAAAGTGAAAATCGTCTGCTTCCATCTACATTCAGACTCCACAGTTCTTTCTCTGGATGTGGTTAGCATTTTACATCACCAGTCTTTTGGAATCATCTTGGATCATTGTATTGCTGAGAAGAGCTAAATCTATCATAGTTGCTTATCATATGATGTTGCTGTTGCTGTGTGCAATGTTCTCCTGGTTCTGCTCACTTCACTCGGCATCAGTCCATACGAGTCTTTCCGGGTTTTTCTGAAATCTGCCTGCTCATCATTTCTTATAACGCAGTAGTATTCCATTACGTTCATATACCACAACCTATTCAGCCATTCCTGCAAGCCTCTTTTGTGTGAGAAAATTTTCCCCTTTCTACCTCTCCCTTTCCCTTTTTCCTAGTTCACTTCTCTTTCTCACCCCTCAATTTTTTTTAGAGATCCTCTCTATTGACTCACACTCATGCCCTCTGTCTGTGTAGACTCCTTGTAACTGCCTAAAAAATGATAAAGTACTTAGGAGTTACATGTATTATCATCCCTTATATGGATATAAATAGTTTATTTTACTGAATCCTGTAGGATGACTCTTTCATGCTTACCTTTTTCTACTTCTCTTGAGTCTTGTGTTTGAGAGTGAATTTTTCTGCTCTGCTTTGGTCTTTTCATTGGTAATGCTTGAAAGTTCTCTATTTCCTTAAATTTACATTGTTTCCCCTGAAGGATTATAGACAGTTTTACTGGGTATGTTATTGGTCATAAACCTAGATCCTTTCCTTTCTGGAATATCATCTTCCAAGCCCTCCACTCCTTTAATATTGAAGCTGCTAAATCTTGTGTGACGCTGTCTGTGGCTCCACAATATTTCAATTTTTGCTTTCTAGATGTTTACAATATTTTCTCCTTGACCTGGCAGCTGTGGAATTTGGCTATAATATTCCCACAAGTTGTCATTTTGGAATCTCTTTCAGGAGGCAATTGATGGATTCTTTCAATTTCTACTTTACCCTCTGGAAGATCCTGGAGCAGTTTTTCTGTGTAATTCCTTCACATGTGATGTCTAGACTCTTTTTTTTTTGATCAAGGCTTTTAGGTAGTCCATTAATTCTTAATTTTTCTCTTCTGCCTATACCTTCAGCTCAGCAATACCGCTACTAGAACCAATGTGTTCTAACATGTTTATAGTAGCTCTCTTTGTGGTGGCAAAGAACTAAAAATTGTGGGGATGCCCCCACCATTAGGGAATGGCTGAACAAGTTGTAGTACATAATTGTGATGGAATACTACTTTGCTATAAGAAATGATGAATGCAGTGGTCTTAGAAAAAACATGGATAGACTTGCCCAAAATAATGAAGAGTGAAATGAGCAGAACCAAGAGAACATTGTATACAGCAACAGCAATATTGTTTTAAGAACAATTTTGAATAAGTCATTTTGACTATTGTAAATACCTACATTAACTACAAGGGACATATGAAGGAAGAAGCTATATGCATCTAGAGAAGGAACCGATAAATAGAAGTACACATAGAATGATTTTACATGTGTGTGTGTCTAATTGTGGCCATCTTTAAATGAGCAGGGGTAGGAAGAAAAGAAAAAAGAAATTTACAAGATAACCTTATTATGTATTTAAAAGGAATAGTAAGTTGTACATATTTGCAGTTTCATGTGCAATCATCTTTTTTATTATACTATGTTATGTAAAAGCTTGTTTTATAGATTAAAAATAAAAATTTTAAATTAGGAAAAAAATTCTTCTTCTCAATATATTTTCCAGGTCAGTTGTTTTTCTGATGTAATATTTTAAATTTTCTTCTATTTTTTCACTCTTTTGACTTTGTTTTATTATTTATTGATACCTCATGGAATCATTAGCTTCCACAATTCTACTTTTTAAGGAATTGTTTTCTTCAGTGAGCTTTTGTATCTTTTTTTTTTTCCATTTGGTTAATTCTGTTTTTTTTTTAAGGAGTTCTTTTCTCTAGTTCTTTTCTCTTTAGGCCAAGTCTATTTTTAAGATGGTTTTTCTCTTCAGTATTTTTTGTGCCTCTTTTACAAATCATTAACTCTCTTCACAATTTTCTTGCATCGCTCTCATTTCTTTCCCCAATTTTTCTTCTAGTACTCTTATCTCTTTCTTTAACTCTTCCAAGAAATTTTGTTGGGCTTGGGTCCAATTAGCATTTTTTTGAGGCTTTGTTTGTAGGTATTTTCACATTGTTGTCTTCTTCTGAGTTTATGTCTTGGTCTTCCCTGCTATCATAATAGCTTTGCTGTTATTGTTGTTTACTCATTTTTCCAGTCTTTTTTTTTTTACTTTGAACTTTATATTAAAGTTGGGTTCTACTCACCCTGGGCGCAGGGAAACATTGTCCCAAGCTTCCAGCTTTTTCATGCTGCTCTTTTCAGAGTTAGTTCTGGAGTCTGCAAATTTTCAGTGTTTCTGAAGTAGTGTGATCAGGGACCTGAGTGGTCACTTCTATTCTGGTCTACATTTTGGTCTTTACTCAGCTAGGGCCTCTGCAACCCTGTAGTTCCAATGCTGGCACTCCTCTTGGCCCTGAACTATGGCCAGGTCCCCTAATCTCCTGCAACCACAAGCTGCAGTGCTCCTTTCAGCCCTGGAACTGTGGCCAGGTTTCCTGCTCCCCTGTAGTCACAAGTGCTAATGCTTTTCTCTGCCTTGGAACTGTGACAAGGGTCTCTGTTCCCATGTGACTCATCAGAAGTGCTCTTCTTTGTCTTGGAACCATGACTTAGAATGGTATATGAGCAATAGAGTTACCAAACAGCACCACATGAATCCTGTGCCAACAAAGAGTTCCCTGTAAGATTTTTCTGACCAGTTGTCTGACCCCCTTACTGTCTCTGGGCTGAGAGCTCTCAAAGTTGCTGTAGCTGCCACTATGGTGGCCACCTCCAAAGGCCATCCCTGCTGCTCTTGTCGCAAATTTCTGCTGCCAACCTCCTACGTTGTCTTAGGCTTAAAAAATGTCTTACTCTATCCTTTCATTGGCTTTGCTGCTCCAAAATTTGATTTAAGGAGTTATTTTAAAGTTCTTTGGAGTGGAAGAGTTCAGCTGTGTTGCTGCCTGTATTCTTTCATCTTGTCCCACCCCTCCATCATTCTGACTGTTGCTGGGCCTGTGTCCCCAATCCTTGGCTCTTAAGAGTTTAGTTTACTATCTCTTTCATCCTTTGTTTGAAAAGAAATACATTTCTCTATAGTTTCATGGCTATTTCTTTCAATAATGATTTTCTGCATTTGCTTCTAGGGGATGCATGGGGGTTGTGAAGGCGGAGTGGATGAAGTGACGAATGGCAAAGCCTGTAGGATAGAGGAGTAGGAGAATTTATATTACAATATATATTCATCAGAGAGAGAAAAATGGATTCTTTGTCTCATCATTGGTACAATAAGCTAGGGACTCCAGATGACCAAATAGATTTTTTATTAATTCCTAATTTGTAATTTTTCATAAACAGAGAAAAACAAGTGAATCCAGAGCAACAACCAGACCTAATGATCATGAAGTCTTGGTGGAGAGAAAGAAACAGAGATCCAGATTGGTCCTTAAAGATGGTAATAGTTGCCTCAGGGGACTAATTGTCCTTTGATGCTCCTGCTGCAGAGTGGATGTGAGGGCAGCAACCAGATGAAAAGTCAAATGAGTTGGATTAAAAATAAAGGGCTCTACTTCCATGTGTGCTGCTAGAAGCAAGAGCTTCTATAGCCTTCCTCCCCAACCACCCCACTTCCTCCCAGTTGATTGCTGGACAAAATAATAAAGAAAGATGTTGGAAACTTTTGGAGCCCACTGAAAACTTCACTGGGAAGAAACAAGTGGAGGGGGAAAGGCAGGAGTTGGCTTTGAAGGATCTTTCTTTGGTTGTGGTCATGTACTCAAGCTGTGCCATCAGTCTCAAATCTGAACTCAAGCTGCACCCACATTCCCTCTCTTCGCATTATCTCACTCTGTAGCACATGATGGCTATCAAGGGCTCCCAGCAGTTCTCCAGAAGTGATCTGGATTCTTCTTCCATCATACCTAACTACATCAATAGCTCAACAGGGCACCCACTCTGCTCCTGCCTCTTGGAAGGGAAGCCTGTTATGGTTTTTGAGCAGACATGTCTTTTGTAATGCATGAAACCTTAGCCCTTCCTAATCCCCCCATTGTCCTTATGTTCTCTCACACCCATGGAGGGGTCTGAGAATGAGAGTTAGCAAACCCCACTCTACAACCAAAACAAAATAACTGCACTGAACTATACAAGAAATCACTTCATTGCCAAAGTGGCCTTGAATTCCAGGTGTTAGCTCACATTATCTACCCTCTCTCCTGTGTCATTCTGTTAATAATAATAATAGTAATATTTTGATGAAGTTTTTAAGGCTTACAACAGTCTTCTAAGATGGGCAGAATAAATACTATTTGACCTCTTTTCCAAGTAAGGAATCTGCAGCTCAGAGAGAGACTGTGCCTTCTGTAAATATGCAACTGGTAAGTGCTAGAGCCAGAAACTGAATTCCATCCCTTCTGGCTCCAAGATAAGAGAATATTAACTGGAAGAAAATATAATTTCCTGGCCGCCCTTTCCCGGCCAAATATTGCAGTACCCTAAAGTGTATTATCATTTTAATGGATCAGTAGCAGGAAGTAATTTTAATTAGCTGAAGATATTGAAAGTCAGAATAAACAGACATCATTTTTTAAAGTGCTTGAGGGTGGGGGGATGTAATAAAAGGCTAACTGAGTCCTCCCAATCCTGTGCTTACAGAGTCTTCCTTCGATGAGCTGATTCCAACTTCTCCCATGTCTGGGCAATGAAGGTGGTCCAATGGACCTTCCAAGCTCTTCCATCTGAGGGCACCCACCCTGCAGTAACTGCCTGATGAAATTGAAAGGTCTTTGTCTCTGACACACATTTTAAAAATAATAAGAGCTCTTAGAGAAACTAGACTTATTCATCATGAAATTCGACCAAATTTGATCTTCTCTAAAAGCAGTATCTTTGGTTTGGCTGTAAATTAAGTTTGAAGTGTAAATTATGGGAATTCTCCTCTAAATCACTATCAGACATATCCTGAAGCCTGCTGGACATGAAGCCAGCTCTTCTGGTGTTTGACCCTGGCTGCTGGAACTGGGGTATTGGTCAAAGTGCTGATGAGCAGAGCCTGGGCTGAAGCCCATTTGCAGGTTCTAATGAAAATATCTTGAGAACTGGGATTGGGATGCAGCTGGGAATTAGGAAGGTACAGACACATGACCAGCCTTGTCCATAGACAAGGTCCTCAAGGTCCAAACTGAGTAAGTCTACCTCCTCTCTGTTAGGAAGATACAGAAAAGCAAAGGGGAACAGTGGCCATTTGAAGCATTTCAAATTTTGAAGGTTTGCTTTAATGGCCCAGAATGTAATGGAGCCTTCTACAGGACTAGAAAATTTCTGAATTAAAATGACAAAGGTTAAAATGGATAGAATTCTATTTAACTCATAAACTTGTTAGATGGGGGACAGGGGAGGGCCTATGCAAAGGCACAGAGCTAGGAATGTACTGTTGTAGATGGATGCCAGTAGACTAGAGTGCATTATAAGGAGTAACACACCATCAGCCTGGTTGGAGCCATGTTGTGAGATTTCATAGGATCATATGTAAGAGTCAGGGTTGGGAAAAGTGTTTCACTCCACACCTCATTTATGTAATCACAGAAGGTGCAGGTACCTTAATTAAGTCAGTCAACCAATCAACAAAGTAACTGGGTATTGAGGAATTTTCCTATAACCTCATTGCAATGTGTTGAAAAGCCCTTAAATAGTTTGGAAGGCTCACAGGACTTTTGGCCATTGGATGAAAAGTAAATGATGTCGTGTAGAGACTATCTTATGATTGGTTGAAAAGATCAAGTCTTATCATTTGGGCTACATCTAAAAAAAAAAGTTAATCCAATAGTAAGCCCAATAAGACAGTTGATCATTGGAAGAGGACTCTAGGCTCTGGTCCCCCTTGAGGAGGCAGACCTTTGGGCCTTATACCAAAGGGAAGCAATGGGGGTGGGGGGAATCAGGGTACACTGAGGGAGAATAGAGTGTGTCCAGAGGGAATATTACATTTCCCTGCTCTCCTATTGAATTTGACTATATGATTGTAGAGGGGGGACCAGTAGCAGTCAACACATCCAACCAAGAACAGAGAAAGACACTTTGAGGACGATCATGGAACCAGACGGAGACAAAAGAGAGGGAGCTGTTGAGTGTGTCCTCGACACATGTGCTTCACAACCTCTATGCTTTAAATTTAAGTCTCTAGACACAGTCTATATATATGGGAGAAAATACCTCCAGACATTCATGAAGCACACTAGTTGGGGCTCAAGAAGGATAATTCTAACACACCCAGACCTCAGGTCTTTAGAGAACTTTAGAGAACCTTTAAGGGAGAGTCGTCCTCTGGGGACCCCAAACGTCCAGTGTGAAGGGAGTGGCCCTGGGGCTGACAGGGAATTTATAGGAGAGTTTATTTACATAAAGGTCAGTGGGACACCAGGTGTCTCCCCATTTCAGTCCTCAAGGGACCTCTGCTCAGTCCAGACCAGCAGATTTCCCTACTTTGTTCCTATATGTAGTATAATCCTGAAGCGTTTGAGCATTAGTCAACAGTGATTGTACCAGCAATTCCCAGGCAAAAACATTGATTTCAAATAATAAAAGTATTGCCTTGACCTAGGTCAGAGAGGTGGGGAGGGAGTGTGATATTCTACAAGGATCACATCCATGAGGCTGAGAGCTCCCCATCCAGCTGGGGGATGCTAACAGGGCAAGATGAACTCAAGGAACAAAGAAGAGTTCATTTTGGCTACAACTTCAAGCTGGGGAAGGAGAGTCTTGTGTAATAATGGTGGACAATTAGGTTTGGAACCAAACTGTGGTGGGCTTCAAATACAAAGCTAGAGGAATTTGCATTTGGTCCTATGGACAATGGGAAGGTCTTCAAGAAATGGAAAACAAGTAAGAAGTTACAGAGTAGAAGGAGAGACCATTTGAATTGGGG